>NC_051161.1:98117637-98319571 GCF_013339745.2 Dermacentor silvarum | reverse complement strand
TTCAGTCCCATCAGTCTTTCTAAAATGGACTCTTCCTCATAAATGCTCTCCTGAAGTCTGCTATCCGGCTGTCCCATACTTCCTTCAGCGTTGCATATTGTCATACATCGTGGCATAAATGGTAAAGTTAATGCCCTCTATCCCTTTTAATCCCTTTGCCACTTTTGACATGCCAGGTTGAAAAGCATAGGTGACAAGACCGACCCTTGTGGCGTCCCTCTGTCACCGAGATGCATCTTCTTTGATTTAATGTCCCCGAATCTAAGGTGTGCTGAGCGATGGCCAAGAAGGCTTTAACCCACTTCATATAGTTTTCTGCCTAATCCCAGTTCAGAAATGACCTCAAGTATGCTCTATGCTTAATTTTTTCAAAAGCTTTTTCGACAATCAACCCCAAGATAGCTCTAGTGTGCTTTGGACTGGCTAAAAGCAATTTATGTGATTAACAACATGGCATCTTGTGTGGACAAGCCTGGTCTGAAACCAATCAGATTATACCGTAGGATGTCATTGTCTCCACAGATGTTAGGGTGGCGTTTTTTATATCCTTCAATGAGAAGGCACTGAAAACAACTTTCAGGGTCAGTCATATGTAGCTCAAGCGTATACCGGATCATGTGACACCAATCTTATGCATTTCGGTATCAGATGTTATCTAAATCCTGTGCTTCATATCAACTGTTCTTTGCAGGGCTATCAAAGCTGCAGGAAGATCTTCAGAAGTGGCAGAATAAAGTTCTTGCTGCACTGTGGGCTGGTATGTATCGGCAGTGCGCGAAAGGCGCCAGTTATTGTTTATAGTTATATAAACTATAAATATATAGTTACATATTATAGTTTTAGCACTGAAGGCTTTTGGAGTCATCATGACCCCCGGTAACGATGCCAGTGCAATTTTCCTCAAAGTTTATGCATAATGAATTAATAACGCAACTGTTGGGCCTTCAAAAAATTATCGAGAAATATATATTGGTTCTCAAATTACAATGGTGTACTACATCTAGTACACTGGGCGCATGGGGTTTCAATGGCCAAGACACTTCTCATTGTGCTCCTACCTCCTTATATGAAAATTTTGAAGGACCCCTTTTCGATGCTCAAAGTGTCCGTGTCCTTCTCACATCTCCATGACGCTCGGGCGTGGCGAAATCGGCATCGCAGCTCTTTTTCGATTTTTTTTTTGGGGTATTGACCGCGACTATCTCCCGTGAGCATCCGAAACACGTCCAGTGACGTCCAGAAGGCACGGCGACACCGCGAAAGCGGCTAAGGTGTCCTCAATAATGTTATTTCAGTGAACCCATTTTGGAGGAATATTGTTGCAAGCTTTGCTAACGTGCACTAACCGCAGACGTCGTTCCAGCGATAACAAAGGTGTTGTCATCACTTTCTTCTTTATACACATCTTCAGCGGGTTCTACCGGCCCAATCACGATATCACTGTCCTCTTCTATGTTTGCTGCACTTTCAACTGCATTCGAGAGCATCGCGCAAGCGATAAAAAGGCTTTATTCTGAATAAAAACTCTGTATGCCATTCTCGAAGAGAAGTAAAAGAAAAAAAAAAAACATGTGCCGCTGTGTAACTGCTAACGCTCCCCACTGTACTTTATCAAGTACACCAAACTTTTAATGCGTGTTTCATTCTTTGAACTGAAGCTGCATATTCGACAGTTCGTTTCTAACACGCTCAAGTATATGTACTAAACACTGTGCAAAGCACAACGCAAATATATACGGAAGGCGCGCAAAATAAATGAAAGCGAGTACACATCCCTATTCTTCATGAGTCCACAGTTTTGCTGCAATTGGCACGAAATTTTCAGATATGCATTCAACACTAAATTCTACCCTGTGTTAGGACGTGTGTGCGCGCCCACTCTGTACAAGAAACGGAAATAACCAAAAGGAAATATTCAGGACGTAGGGATGCGAGACCAAGTGTACTAGTTCTTGTACAGTGGGCGCTAATGGCTTAAGAAGAAGAAAAGATAAGTCGACAAACACGAACCAATATAGCGTTCTATGACATTTTTTGCCGAAATTTTCCGTCTATTTTCTGTGTTAATTACCAGTGTCTGAATCTGCATGCTGGCGCAGAGTGAAACCCGAAAGGTGAAACAAACGTTAGCTAAATGGTGACAACAAATGATTTGAATTTGGCGCTCGCTACGGCGTTTTACTTTTTATGATGAAGTTAGGAAATTTTCAGGTGCAAGTTGGAATCAGCTAGGGCAAGACAGGGGCAATTGAAGATCGCATGGAGAAGCCTTCGTCCTGCAGGGGACATAAACATAGCCTGATAATTATGATGATGACTGCGTCTTACTTTATAGTTCCTAAGAAGATGGCGTCGCCCTAGGGATATTGCCATATTTTGTTTAATATTGCCGGCAATTACCAGGGAACTTAAGTGGTGCTGCAAACCCTCATATCGCGAAATATGATGAGCATAGAAGAAGGATCCCCACAGTGACCACAGTGACAGGACGGGCAGGATGCTTTAACAATAGCCATATGCTATAAGAAATGAAGGGTGTGCGTGCGAGTAATTCATGATCACGAGCAACCATCCAGTGGCTGATGCGTGGACACCGCAGTTGACTTTAACGATATCGCAGAAGAGACAAGGCGGCGGTAATAAGTGCGAATCCTCGAAAGCCGCAGGATAGAGCAGGCGATCTATTCTGCGTGATTGCAGCTTACTTACTGCATTCAGCGGAATAATAGTTGGCTCGCACAATCACCGCTGTGTCGCTTACTATATTATGAACGTTTTCCTGCTATGTTCACAACTTGTTTCAGTGCCAGATTAAGCCGGTATCGATGCGGCAGTGCCACATCAAATCACTTATCGTGTGATATTGTGACCCAGATTAGTGTTGGTATGTAGTGAAAAACGATTTGGCAACAGTGCATATCTCACTGCCACTCATTTTTCACATACGACGTCCCTCATGAAGTGTCGGCTACATTAAAAAGCAATATGCCATACCTTGAAAAAAGGTTCAGCGTGCTATACGTGCCAGTAGTTTGGTGTAGCTTGCGTAACACAATGCAGGGGTAAAAAGTACGACAACGTTTCAGAAAAATGAATTTGAAGGAGGCGCATGACAACAAAGAGTTCCAGATGGGCCCGGATCAAAATTAAATGGTTTCAAGTAAGCTTATGCAATATAAAATGCAGCATAAATTGTTTGTTGTCCTTCCTACGCACATCACTCATTTTTTTGTGTGTGTGTTTGTGTGTGCATGGCTCTGCTCGACGAAGAAACCGAGCAGTTTATCTTCGATTTGCGCGAAAGTTTATAAAACTTTGTCGTGCAGGCGGGTTCGCCCCAAGGCGTATTCCATCATGCAAATAAACGCTGGAAGCCTTCTCCAAATTGTATGCAGCAGCCAAAACGATTCCGAAAAAGAAAGTAAATCGAATAACTTCGTTCGCGTTCCCCCAAGCACGTGGTGAATTGAGCCGGCACCAGGAACGGTACAGTAGGGGACGGGTGCTTTGAGACAGATGTTTGTATTTGCGTTGCAAACCCTTTGAGATGTGATGCTCAGCAGAGCGTGAAGTAATTTTCCCCGCGCTCGCATCTTTTCCAGTCTAGTGGAACTCCTGAGAAAACATGCTACGATATAGTGCTCAGATAACGTAATCACAATACAAAATATAGTATTAAAGTTTCGGTGTAGATTTCCTGCACCGTTGGGCGGTGGTCGGTAGCTGTGCCGAGAAAAACGCGTAGAATGAAGCATTTCTTCCGCGGTTGGACGTAGCTTAGATAACGTTGTAAGTTTTCTAGGATAAGTGCGTCGCCTTAAAAATTTTAACAATGTTACTTGCAATTCGGCAGTAGGTGGCAGCGCCTCCTGTGATGGAATACGATGATTTTCATCGTATTTTCGTAGACAAATTTGCCATCACCTTGGCTTCGATTGTGTGCATGTGTAGGTGTTCCTAAAATACCGCAATTGTACTCTGTTTTGTTGAGCATATGTTGATGTTCATGTCTGAATACTCCCAAAACATCAATATTTCAGTGCAGAACAAAAACTTCAATTGTTGTGCCCGGGCCTCACTCATTCAAACACACTATCCAGCCGAAGCGTTCAAAAGGAATTTGAATATTCACACATCTATTCGTAACGGTGACAGCTTCGGGCGACTTGAGGTGCTCTAACAGGAAAACTATATCAGTAAGGCTCGAGGCACTGGTAACTAATGAAATAAGGAACAAATAATGTTTAAGCCTCTAATGTTGCACACGCGGCCACACTGGATGCTCTGAACAACGTGAGAGACATCTATGGTATGAAGGTCCACGCTCAAATTCTGCTTGACATAGCATTGGTCATAATCCATGTCTCATAGGTGTTTATTTCTTGAGGTGACGATCGGATACCGGTCAAGCCTACTACAAGTTCTATCGTCATCGTTCAAATATCCTGTCTTGGCAATTTGAATGTGCGAAGGTTGCCTTCAGAAGCAATAGATTATCACTACACTTGAAGCCGAACCTTTTATTGCGATAGCAATTATATGGACACTTTAACCGGATTTCTGCCGTCGCCGTCGCCGTGAAGTTCCGTATAAAGTCCAAGGGCGATAATATCGTCACCGCGCGCCGTATTCCCCCACGCGCCATCACGGAGAGCAAGCGCACGGCGGAAAGCAAACGCGACCGTCGCGCGAAAGGCCGTGGGGGTATGGGAGGGAGGGATCCGGGGCGAAGCTGTGCTGCGGCACGAAATGCGTATCTTGCAACCGGGCGGAAGGGAAACTGGCCACTCAATTTTCCACGCGAAAGCAAGGAAGCGGGAAGGCAGCGCAGGATGCAGGGGGGGGAGGGGGGGCAGTTTCTACTCTGCCAACAACTGCGTTTGTACTTTGCCCGGCTGTGGCGGTGGCCCGCACCGTCTCTTATCTCATGGCTCTGACCTGTGTATGCGCTGTGCATTCGCCGCTCAGTTTCCATTCAAGCGATAGACCGCACGAACCTTCGGCCTGCTGCGGCGGCTGCGCTTGCTGCCAGCGTTTTGACAGTCGTTGTCAGCGGTCATTCAGTGTGATCTATTCATGTTTGCGTGTGCGCGCTGACACCACGCTTGTTAATTCAGTTAGCAAGCGAATGTGTCCAAGTTTATGCAACCGATAAAACTACTATCCCTACTCCGGATAGCTCTCTACTAATTTGCTATCGCAATTGATGCTTCGCCTTTCAGGCTAAACTGCCACATTTTTTTCGTCAGGCAGTTAGTTCATTAATTTGAAGACCACCTACGTACCCATATTGTCGTCGTGATGATCTATGGGCTCTTACTGAACTATTGTACGAAAACGGTGTGGATTTGAGACTTCGATGTGCCGTATCACGTCTAGTACAGCATGCTTCACGGCGAGCACTGCGATGCGCCCAACAATTCACAGGGAGTAAAAGCGCGCGCCTTATTTTGAATAAACGTTCTTTTCTATACTGCTGAACCTCGAGTGCGGAATGTCGGGGTGCTACTTCACGATTAGTCTTCGTTGTTCAAGTTGATTCTCCATCGTATCCATCCGTATCATCAACACTTTTTTAACTTTATTTTATGGCGTAAGCTGTTATGGGGCCAATCTAATAGCCGTTTCGGTTGGCGATGGTGTCCGCCGCCGCCGCCGCTGTCCGTCGCCGTTATCGCCGGGAATGAGAAAAAAAAACCAGTTCCCCCCGGGATCAAACCCGGGCCCGCTTCGCTAGAGTCCGCTAATCTAGCACTGAGCCACGCCACCGCTTGCTAGCGTGCAGCAGAAAAATTGCCTAAACACGTGTCGTAGACCGTGAGGAGACACGTGATGTGATATACGTGCACACTTTGCATTGCAGTTGAATAACATGCCACCGGGTGGCACGCCATGTAGCAGTTGGACAGGTAGCCGTACAAGGTAGACAGAGAAGTACTGAGGAAGAAAAAGAGGTTTAAGGAGATATATAAAAATCCCAGAATGAAAAACATATATGGCATGCCTGATCAAGTAAAGCAAGGTATGTAACCGATTGTGACCGCTCCGTTTCAAAGGAGATGTCAGTACATCTTCATCACCATCATGATCATTAGCATCGTATTATGTCACTTGTCACGCAATGTGACATGCGCACCGCGTGGCATCGATACGTGAAAACATTGCATTGCAGTTGCGTTACACCATTACACCAGGTGCCCCGACAAGTAGCAATCTTATGCCAGACTCTTAGCCCTGGTAAGCCGTTTTTGGCATGCTCAGAGAACTTCGCTTCCTTTCAAAACAGCGTCATCATTTCTGTTCAATGGCCTGCCATACATCTGCTGAAAGGATAACGCCGTTTAGTATTTTCTAATGTGATTAGTGCATATTTGACGCACTTTTCTGGGTCTGTCTGCCTGTTTGTCTGTGTCTCTAACTGTTATCCTACCAACTTGGGTAACTAGGTAGTCTATGGTCGAATGACTAGAACAGTGGCTCCTCGATTATTATGATAACTACTAGCTACCAGACCAAGCTGTTTGACACGCCGTTAAAATATAGCAACCCAATTTATTTACTGAAGCCGGGAGAATCTCTACTTGAGCTCTTATTGTATCAAAATACGGCCCTTACCAACTGTGTCAGTAAGATCCGGGAAATCGTGGTAGTTTTATTGATAGAACGATAATTCGAGCAGCACACCTATCCTGACACCATTGCCAGCTTTCAACACGGTGTATCGTCAATCAGCACATTCACTAATTGTTTGTCATCCGTTCAACGTGATGCAAATATAAGGCCACTTTCTGGATGGCTTTCTCTCGACGTAAAAGGCGCCTATGATAACGTCACTCATGAAGCTTTTGCTGATGTGCTACAGACTACAGTAGACGTCTTAACAAACATGATATACGTGAAGTTTGACAGAAAGAAGGGCTGGCTGTCCTAATGCCATACCTCACAAAAAAAGATGAAAATACAGAACTCTTTTGAAAGTCTATAATAGAATTGCCAAATATTAAGAAAGCAAGTCCGTGAGTCACTGAGGAAAAAAATGTTACAACGCTACAAGAAGTGCACATGTATGAACAAATCATGGAAACAGAGCAAGCTAAAAGGTACACAGTAAGAACAAAAGAGCATCCCTTACTCCTTTCGAAAAATCTAGACTGGTTACACATACATTGGGGGAGACACCCGAGCTCTCTTTCGGCAGAAGACCGACTATCTGTGCTGTCTACAAGGCGGTTACTTACCTCCTCAAACAATAGTCATGTACACTCTGTTGTAGTAGTCTCCTGGACCCTCTCAAGAAGGTTTCATCCCTACTCCTGAGGGAGTCCGTTAACCATTCTAGATGAGTGAGACGGCTCAAGATAAAGTGTCACATCACCACTGCTGACTAATTCGGGTGACTATTCGTGATGAATCCGCTGACTCCAGCAGTGTGTGTCAAGTTTACCCTTATTTCGTGGCTCAGGACTCTCGCAAAGAGAGCAAAGTAATCCATGTAAGTTGTTCGACTCTCGGCTGGCAGTGTTGAGCCACTTTTCAAAATGAGTCAAAACTTGCCGACAGTGCAAAGTGACTTCTCAAAATGACTATTGCGAACAGAAACAAAGAATAATAAAGAATTTCTATCTAACTTGTCCTAAAGCATATGGCAGGATAGCAACAAAAAGTGAATATTTTATCATTCTTTGTTGTTGGTCTTCTGGAATGTGTCAAATGTTTGAGTCAGCAGAGCATCACCATCAACAAAAGACAGTTCTCTTTACTATTAAAGTAGAATTATTTGCCAACAAGCAGACCCTTTTTAAAGAAACATCCAATATACACCTTGAAAGTAGATAAAACCAGGATGAATTACCTCGTATTTCTTATCCTGTATTATAATCTTTCTCTCGCCAAGACTCATACGAGTCACACGGGCGTCATGATCCTTTCACGACGACACTTCGCAAGCCATTGGGAGTCAATTGACTCATGCAGAAGGGTTGGCTATTATTTTGTGACTCCACTCACACAAAGGGGTCTTAGTAAAGACAAAAAGAGTAAAGCTGCTGTGACTCACTTCTGACCCCCTTTTGTTTTCAGAGTGTAATAACTACTCTTCTCGAAGAAGTTATCCAGTCACTGTCAACGAGAAAATTCCGTAAAGCCTGAAGGCTAATTTCTGTTTGTTAGGGTACGACCAGTGTTCACGCACGCTTTGCACAAAGAAAGGGTGCCTATCTTTAGTGTTCAGACGGGGAACAGATACCTGAAATAAAGCGAGCTCGCGCGTTACAGAATTAAGTTGTACAAGAAAGTTATAGAAAATTAAATCTAGCAAAATAGACAAATAAAACAGCATACAAAATACTGTAGGCAAGAGAAAATTAGAGGGAAAATACAAAATTGACCGAGAAAAGATAGATTAAGGGCCCTGAATAGATACAATACGGCGTTTCCGCTGCCTATTTATTCACTTGCACGAATCCATGAAAAAAAGCGTCGAAGTGGAGATTTCGAAACGTTCTTTCACTCACGCCGCAGTAGGCCGCGGACCTTTCGTGGTTCGGCACGTGTGGGAGCTCAAACCCGCAGTTCCCCCTCTTGTGTTTTTGATGCTCCACCGAAGCGTGTCGCATGCGTCGAGTTCATCGGACCAGTGGTGCCCAGCAGCGCGAGGCCCTTTAGGGGAGACTCACGATGCACAACCGATGAAGGCGTGAGAGTTGGTGGTACGTTCGCACTCGTGCTGCTATTAAAGGTGCTCTTCGTCGTCGTGTTTGGTTGCGCTTCAGGGACTCAAGTTGGGCACGCAGCATATCAGACTAGTCATGGCATCCCCTGCGCATCTCCGAAAAAAAAAAAGATACGTGAGGAAGCGCTCACTATAACAAGCTTGCTTTTTTGTCCAAATTGCTTTGCTTGCATTTGAAACCTTATGTGTTTGGGGTTGCGTGAAAATACAAGGTCAAAGAGAGAAGAACTTACGCGACGTGCGCTGTTCTCACAACTGAATTTTTATTGAAGACTAAGTGCTGAAGTACAACGGAAATTGGAAAGAACAGTAGTATTTGAACAAGCGACACTGATCAAACCATCAACATGTGACAGAAATCAATTCCAACTCACCCTCCAATATGTAATTTTCCTTTCAAATCAGATCTCTGGGAACGTATTTTCTTGCGGTCGCCTTTTCTCGCCCGCCATTCTTTGAATATGACGGAGTGCCATTTTCGCGGCCTACTATCGGTTTTGCGTACCAATGCCGGATACTTTTTACACCTCTGCAGCCCTGAAACGTATAAATGCGCTCCTCCATCATTACTAAATGCCGGCAGTATTCTACTGGCACTTTCATTGCTCCGACCAGCAATTGCGTTCCATCGGTATTAGGCGATGTGTATCTACGACCAATTGCGTCGTGCGTGAGCGGTGCTTTGTGACTCTAATTCTGTGTTGCAAATCATTGCAGGTACTCTAAAAAGAGGCCCATACTACATTTCGGCCCCGACAGTGCAAAACCTTGCACAACAAAGGGGTCACGAAAATAAATTTCAATGGCTGCCTGAACACTGTGGTCTGGACGGCAGTGAGCCTGCAGAAACCGATGCCTTGCATGACAGAACCATATAGTACGCATTGCTTTTACCTGACCTGATGCTAACGTTTCCCTTGCTCATGTGACACATGGATTTTTGTCCAAGTTACTCGGCACAATCAGACCATCATCACCGGCGTCTGCACAAGTTCTACAACGACAATTAAGTTTCGGTGGAGAGAATGGTGGCGAGAATAAGACTTGATGTGGCATCACACGGCTATTGCACACCTCATTTGTTGTGAGAGCAGCCAAAAATGCGACCACTGCGAGGTACCAGAGACACTAGCGCACATATTCTGCGTCTGCTTGGCATACACAACCGAGGGACCGACCTAGCAACCATCAATGCAAGATCATTCCCGCATGACCCTTATATTGGGTCCTTGCCGTCTCCCGAGGTGTGTCACACTAACAGTATGGGCCATGGGGCAATTTCTGCACGACATAGGCCTTGGCTGTACATTGTAATTCAAATAAATTGCTGTGTTAACCAGCACTCACCGAACACTTATCATTACCATCATCGTACTCCCTCCCTGTTTCGTAACCTTTTACCTTTCCCCCAGCGCAAAGTGGCAGGTTCGAGCGCATAATCTAATTTCGACCTCTCCATCTTTCTATAAATAAAATTTAACCTCTCTAGCGCATGTGGACGAACATTCGCAACTCTAATGACGAATTATTATTACTAAGAGTTGTGTAGTCTATACCACTCCGATGGCCACTGCGAGGTGATCATGGACAAGAAATGCAGGGAACTGCGGCCTCATTCAAGCTGTTAGAAGAAATGGAAAGAGAGAGAGAGGGAGGAAGCCCCTTAATGAAACGCTAATATTTCTAGGGGCATGTGTACTAGTGACGCACATGCTACAGTGCATGAGAGACGGGATGAGGATTTGAAAAGTTCTAAGATCGATAGGGAGATGGCGGAAGAATGAAAAAAAGCGTGATAAATATGGACATAGCATTTGCATGGAATACCTTCGCGAACTTGCTATTATATGGAAAACAAATAATTGAAGGCAGTGTAGTCGAAGGCGGCAGGGGAGTAGGCGTAGTGATAAGTTTATTAGGCAATCTGAAAGCACATGGTACGTTTTGCTGACACAGGAAGTTGAATATCTTTAGGAAATGTATTTCGTCTGCAATAGAGCTAAGTGCGGTCATGATGATGAGGTGATGATTATGATGACATTAGCAAAAGAAGCTTCAAGGACCACTCGTAGACACTCTCATCACTATAAAGTCTGCATAAAGTGGTATCTATCGTTTTAACGCTGCTCGAGCCGTCCAGAGGTAAAGCCACTACACTTTTCTTTAGTAACCATAATACGAAACCCTATATTGCAGGCGTAGCTATTGTTCATTATAATTTGTCATAATCCTTCGATTGACGATCATGGTCGTCAATGCGCTTAAGTCAGGTTAGTGGATTTTTCTGACGTTATCGTATTCGTACAACCATCGCTTCAGTAGACACGAAGCTTATAGTGGTTTGTAAAAAGGAAAAACAAAGACAGCACATGAAGTCGTCATAGCCCATCTCGTCCGCTTGATTCACTACCGAAATACGAGGGGGGTACTTGATATCTATTCGCTTGACGACCATCGCCGTGCCTATTGCCCATCGACTATCGACAACGGCAACGCATATCTGGTAAGTACTCGTTCTTTCCCTTTCTTCATCGTCTCTTTATTTTGCGTCAACAACTACGAGCCGATTATCATAAAATTATTCCCCCCAATCTGTTTTTATTCCAATCTCCTGGCGTCATATTTACGTAAGCGCTGACGCAAGCATCGGGCGGTGTCCCGCAGCGTTCTTTGAACCGCCCAATAAAACGTTCTCGTCAATTTTAGGAGGTCGCTTTTGTTTGCTTTCAAAGCGAATATCATGGCCTGCCTTCACAGGTTTTTCTTATCTCACGGGCTCACAAGAGGCGAGGAGTACAAAGAAGTGGAGAGGGTTTCCTTGGGGCCGAGGTAGAGCAGTGGCAGTAGATAACTGAATGAGGAGGTGGTGCCGGCGTCTGCGATTGGCTTGCTTTTGCTTGCTTAGCTAGCAGTTGCTGGTTGAAAATTGCGGCGTTAAAGATGCCACTAAAACAGATCGCCAGTGAAAAAGAGTTGGCAAAGCGCTATCGTATGCGTTTCTAAAGGCCTTAACAATGTACTATACTGCCACGTATAAAGCTTTATTATAGACGAATAAAATCATTCGTCTCGGCAGCTCCGAGTAGCCAGTGCCAGAGCGATCGGTGGGCAGACATCTTCTATTCTTTTCCGAACAATGATTCAGTTTTTTTGTGGCATATTAACGCATTTTTTATGTGTGAACTTCACTTTGACGTTATAGTTACTCAGGTGTAAGCTGCGGCACTCGTTGTTCCCTGTTGTCCATTATTCCGGCTTCTGGGAAAGAGAAACACCTCTCCCCTTCCTATTTCGTAGAGGAGGCAAGTGTGGGGTGCAAGCGAACTCCGAAGTGTTTTCTCACTTCAGAATTTGTGCAGATGCTGAGCTTGAAACACACCCTCCATCATTTTGTGATTCAGTAGAACGTGCAAACTGTGGATCGGGCTTGCGTCGTGATGATGCCGCTATTTTTCCTGGGCGTTAGAGCAGGCTTTCTCATCATTAACTGCAGAGTTGAATTCTTAAGTTGCATTTTCCCCTCAAAATGTGCAAGTCAAGTAAATCGACACACCAAATGAGAATTCACAGGAGCTTAAGGTGGTGGTCCCACTCCGGCGGCACGAGCCTCCCGTTTTCAGTACTTTTGGAGTAACCGTGGCGGCTCTTCTACTTAGGATATAAAGTTGTGATATATAGCATAAAAAGTTTAATTCTTGTAGATTCCAACTATATATAATATAAGGAAATTGATTAATGTGATTTAGAAATAAATGTTGAAGAACAAGCATGAGATACATGGTTTTTTCGAACTGTGTCTCAGTTGTGACCATATTTAGAAGAAACTACCGAACTTACTGCATTGTGGATTGCTCTGTAGCTTTATGACACATTTATATAGTTCCAAGACATAGCAAAATAATTTTGAATTTTTACTTTTGAATAAATTGCTTTTGAAAATTGCCAAATATCGCGATCTTCTGTTGTAAGCAGCCTGCAACTACACGCTCAAGGATGCTAAATTTAGGATAAACTAGAGTTCGAGGAATTTCCATTTAGGACGCAAAATTTCATTCATGTAGCTTTATTAGTTTTAAACCGCAGTTTCGTAGCTTTTGTACCTTCCCATAAAAATATGCACAAATAAAACCAGAATTCTAAATAATGCTTAATTTCGGCCGCATTATTAGGAAAACTCATCAAGTTACATAAATGAAATTTTGTGTCCTAAATGTAAGTTCCTAGAACTCTACTTTATCCAAAATTTAGCTTCCTTGAGCTTGTAGTTGCCGGGCTGTTTACAACAGAAGATTGCGATATTTGGCAATTTTCAAAAGCAAATTCTCAAAATAGTAAAACTTCAAAATTATTTTGCTACGTCTAGGAACTAGATAAATATGTCCTAAAGCAACAGAGCAAGCCGCAATGCAGTAAGTGCGCTAGTTTCTTGTAAATATGGTCACAACTGAGACACAGTTAGCAAAAACCATGTATATCATGCTTGTTCTTGAACATTTATTTCTAAATCACATCAATCAATTTCTTCATATTATATATAGTTGGAATCTACAAGAATTAAAATTTTTATGGTATACACGACAACTTAATATCCTAAGTAGAAGAGCCGCCACGGTTGCTCCAAAAGTACCGAGAAGGGGGGCTCCTGCCGCCGGAGTGGGACCGCCACCTTAAAGGCGTCATTTCCTTTATTGGCTGGAAGAAAGAGAGCTTGCAGGCAGTAAGGAAATAAGCAATCTTTAAAATAAAAGGTGTTGATATGGACTAGTTGGAATGGTGATTGCTGTACAAGAGTGTAAAATAAATACCCCAACAAAGTGAGCACACAAGATAACCGGCATCTTCATGCCAAGTTGGCAGAGCGCAACCGGAAGGTTGTGATTACGACTGTTTACAAGTAACTTTGGAGCCAGCAGAAAGGGGGAGGCGCAGTCAACACTGTTAGCTAACTCTAATTGCCTATTTTTGGTAACTTCGAACACATATATACCACACGCATCCAGCGCCCCCCCCCCCCCCCCCCCCCCCCCCAGTGCTGGTCAGAACGTGGCGCTATTGCACGGGAACCTGGCCCAGTGCAAAAACGCATGGTCATATTATTTGCCTAACGTCTCTTCAGGATTCGTTTGCGCAAATAATACTCAAAGCAATGCGATGCGCCTGATTCAAACATTATAGTGGTTAACTCACATTTGCATGAGAGGTGATATATATAGTCTCAAAAAGTAACCTAGTCGAATACAGGCCAACGTATTTTTTGCGGATAAGAAAAAATAAGGTCACCGTTTGGCAAAACCGTGAGGCTGCCTGTTTCTATTGCTGGAAGAGGCACCACATCACGGAGAAATGAAATTAACTAGGAGGTTGCACTACGTCATGTAGCCAGTCTTTGCACGCCAACTGTTCACGAAGCCTGCCCCTTCGCATTTCCTGTCTTTAAGTTCGCTCCAGGAACTGATGTCGCACTCGGCAGACGCGGACTAGTGCGATTGGTTCGTGGTAAGTTTGAATAGACGCGTACATGTTCGGGCACTTTGCCAACAACTCTGTGCACGTTATCTCTCTGTACGCTTCTGCAGCTTGGGCGACTTATGGCCACATGTAGATTTATCGTCTTCATTCCAGCGTGTGACCGCGATCACCGCAGGTTGTTGTCGCACCAGTTGTCTTTTCGGACGAGTGTCCGCTAGTGCGGTGGGGGAAGTCACTAAATCTTACCACGACATGGTCACGTGTTAGGCCGACTTCTCTTTGCTTCAATTTTGTTATGTTTTACTCCCTCCTAGGTTTTTAAAGCCAAGCTTTCTATTTTTCACTGATTCGTTTGTGAGTGCCGAAAACGCACTGCAGGAAAGCCAACTTACACAATGGAACTATCTGCGCATCTGCGCTCACAATAGTATAACGGCGCACGACATAAGTATCGTAGAACACTACTGTATACACTCGCAGTTGTACCGATAAGAACAACGGCAACTGCTACGCACCCAAACGAACTGTATACGTATACCTGCATTGCAATACGCGCGTCACGCAATGCATTCTCGGCCGTCACCATGGGTAGGCCGTGGGTGCAGCGCACGGAAGAAGAGGCTGCCATACGCGAACGTAAGCGCGAGCGCGATCGTGCCCGTAAGACCGATCCCGTGTATCTGCCACGGCAGAGCCTCTGACCGTCGACCACAGCGAACACAAGGCAATACTGCGCAAGCAGTATTATTCGTCTAGCAGTATATTCGTCAAGCAGTATATTAGTCGTCTGTGAAAGTGTGAGTGTGTGCGTGTTATCAACGGCTATATGATCTAAAAGAAAGGCTATGCGACTTAACGAAATGTATCTTCATTCAACTTCAACGTTCACAAAATACACTCCTTAACAAGCTACCAAATCACGTATGGATCGCATCGGGTAGCTCAGTATTTCTGTGTTTGTTGCCTGCTCGTTGGCTTTGGAGTTTGGTTCAGTTTGCAGAAGGCTTCGCGTTCATCCATCTTTCTTTAAGAAAGGCGCTTTGATTTTTTTTCCCTTATTTGATGCAACAAAGCCTGTTCTGGTGTACGCAATGTATTCCACTGTAGTAAAGGTGAAAGTGCCATCGAGATCAGATTGGGTGAACATGAGGGTAATATTTGGGTGATACGCAGCCAGCATTTCTTGGCCATAAGGTAACGATGAGCTTTGCGGTGAATTATTTATAAAAACACTCAGTCATAACACACGTGCTTCACTAACGGCGCTGTGTGTCTGTCCACTTTATTGCAAAACTACAGGTATGTTCGCCATTAATTCCCATTTAGCAGGGCAAAAAAATGGTTCGCGTCATAAATTATGTGTGTGCAATTTGAAGTGTGTTGGTTAATTACGGCCTCGGTAGTAAACCTTCTACTGTATCGATGCGTGCTTATGTTAAATAGCCTTTAGTTTTACTACACCTATAAGCAATGTACTGCCTTCCATCCCTGTCTCGTGCTTACAAGTTAAATACTAGCTAGCTTTGCAGTAAATTATTTATTGCACTGCCCGAAAGCTTTACATGCATGCTTCGTTGGTGTCAAAGGCGAGTGAAATAGGATCCATCTGTGGTTTTCATTGGTAGCAAAAGGGGGCCTTGTTATATGTTATGCGGAGGCGAAGTTGTAAAGTGCGATTTTTATTTACAGGTAATGCAAAATTACTAATATCAACAGGAATAGCTCGACAGAAACGGCTTCGCTGGAAACTGGGTTATGATTATGGAGCGTCTCAGTCTTGCAAATCTGTCGGTTCTGTTCTGTTCTGTTCCGTTCCCTTCCATTCAGTTCCATTCCGTTCTGTCCTCTTGGCTCTGTCTTTCTTTCTTTATTTCATAAGGGCTTGGAGGTCACACCGGCGCCGGCCCCACCATTTCATGTAGTACATTATTCTCCTCGTATGAAACAGCAACTGAATTCTATAATACGCAGACGCCGGCAATTACCTGTCACTGAGGCATAAAAGGAGAAAGCGCACGAGGTGATCTGGTTCAATTTCGCCAGATTCAGTTTTCCCACAATTCCCGCTCCAAGCCAAACGGCTCTACTGCCTCAGAGTGCCGCTTCGCTGGAAGGGCCATATCGTTGGGAAACAACCCGCTATTACCGCGTAAGACTCACAGCAAGCCGCGCGGATGTGCCATAAAACGGCTCGTCGTGTGTGGGAAGGCTAGAGTGCCAGTGTGCAGCTCACATAAAACAAAGCAGTTGGCGCAACTCTCGATAACGAGGCAATGTTCTTATGAAAGACGTTTCTCAGGTCAGCAGTGCTGTTTAAGCGCCAGACGCTGCCTTGTAGTGGTAACTTGTGGTGTATGCAGTTTGCAGGACTTGTGGGTTTAGTGACCTTTGACGAATAGACGATAGCGGCCAGTCCTGCAGAAACGAGAAAGGCAAATGAGCAATAGACATGCGACGGCATGTGCGGAATGCGCATTTCTTAAATAACGTATCTTGTTTAACGGGACGTGGTGGCTGGCTATCATCGTGTGTGATATCTTCCCGCTATTTGTGCGCAGACTACACAATATTTCGTTCATTCATTCATTCATTCATTCATTGATTTATTGATTCATTCATTCATTCACTTATGTTGTCAGAAAGAAGAACGGCTCACTACAAAGTCAAGTCGCCAGCGTATGTTTCCGATCCCAACCGAGGTCGAAAGCGTTACGCACCTTATGCCTTTTTCTGTGTGGGATTGGTTAATTATCGGGTAGTTTAAGGTAATTTCGGTCCGTATTTTCATTCTTCTCCAAATTAACTTTGAATCAGTTCTATTTGCAGTGATACATCTGAGGCCGCTATGATGTCCAGGAACTCTCCCGGGCAGGGGCGTCCCGCCTGGACAGCCTCTCTCAAACATTATGCTATACAACTAATTATCTTTGGAAACCTTTCTCCTCAGCGGCGTTTGCAGCATTCCCGTCGCGCTGGTGCACTCGACTAACGGCTCTATCAGGCTGAATAACCACAAAGCAATCCAAGAGAAACTTGGATTAGCAACTTGGAGAGGGTTACGTAGACTGAGCAACGGTCAGTCAGGATGCGCAGAGCCACCTTGTTATCAATCTACGGCCTGTTCTGGAATTCGGTGTTGTGCAATACTCGGGGGTGCATGCTTTTAAGCTCCCCCCCACCCCCTGTTCTTCCGGAAAAGCAGGCATTAAGACTATGCTTAGGGCTGCCTAAATTTGTAGCAAATACTAGTTTTTATCTAGAAGCAAGAATTCCTTCTCTCGTAACTTGGTTTCGTGCACTTGCGGTGCAAAAATTTAAGGGCGTACGAATCACCAATGAGACGTTGCCAAAGAATGTTCATTACTCAGCCTAGTATGTTTTTCAATGCACATTGGATCGATTCCATACTCCTCCATTTATTTTTGTGCAAATTATTCTATATCTGTGGAACATTAGGATCGGAGAGGTAAAACCCATTTGTGGCGGGGAAAATCCTCTTAACATACAATTTGACAATATTTTTTCAAGTAAGACAAACACCTACCTTACCGAATGTTGAGTGCTATTCTACGGGATTATTTATTAAAATCCCAAACAAATGTGGTCATAGCGACTCATGCCACGGAGAGCCAAGTATAATGTGGTATTGGCATATTCAGCCCTATTCTAGATTGGCCTTGTTCCCTGTGGCTGCCATTATTTCTACAAATCTTTCTTGCAGAGTTTAAGCGGGAATACTGGCCCTTCGTAAACGAAACCCAGCAATAGATGATGTAGTCATTATTACTGATTCTTTGTCCTTGTGATGCTTGACTCACAGAACCTAACGGATCTCAGGTTTTGCGAGTGTTTAAATTCTTGGTTCCTCAACCCCTAACTAATATCCATTTAATATGGGTTCATGGGTGTATGCCCATGTACCCAGATTAAATGGATATTAGTTAGGTCTAGTTCTAAATGAAGTGGCTGATTGATTGTGGAAAACGTCGATAGGTGGTCTAGCTATACAAATTCTCCCTACATCAGCCTTGATCATAGCGGAAAGATGTCGGAGGCAAATGATGCTGCGAGAACTCTCTGTACCATTTACAACAAATTCCTCAGACTTTAAACACTTATTGTACCCCTGGAAAACCAATCAATGCCATTCGAGAAAAACTGAATTATTAGTAGGCTTTGCTGTCGCATACCGTATTTAAATCTTTATTTATAGAGGGCTGGTCTTTCACCCTCAACGAGTTGTCACATTTCTATGAAAGATGAGACCATAGAACATTTTAAAAATTTCTTGTCGACGATTTCTTAGGTTAAGAAAACGATCCCTACAAACACCACTCCGCCTTCTTGGATTAGATTTATCTGTTCAAAATGTACTATCTTTGGGTGCCTCTACACTTGGGCATACCGACGGGAAGGTTCGTGCGGCCATCCAAGATTTTACTTTGGGATCAATGAGATTTAAACTATGAATACAAAATTTTAGGCCGCCTTTTCTTTCGCCAAAATTGAATTTGAAATGTTCTATTATTATAATATGGTGGAGTTTTTATTTTCATAAGATAATGCAGGCTCTACAATCTATCTTTCGATTGTAATTTACGTCACACGGACCTACATCTACATCTGCCTGTATTATACCTTCCGTTATCACCAACTCGGCTACAAAGCAATAAAAAAGACCCCCATGGATAGCCACTCTTTTGAACTTCCTGAAGAATCCTGTCGGACTACCGGTGTCTCGCGCACTGCGCCATCAAGCATCACATTTCGCGATGCACATTTCTACTGCAGAAATTACGATAGCGGTGGCCGCAAGTGGCTTCTAGTGGTCCCACGCCAAACCCGTAGTGATATGTGTGCTTCATTTCAGCGGCGTGTCCAAGACCTGCACGCGCTTTCGATTTCGATATCACTGGCGCGGCATGTAAAATTGCGTCAGCAATTACGTCCGCTCGTGCCCTGATTGCCAACGTTGCAAATTGGCCTCCTCACCCAGCCGTGCCGTTGCAGCCACTTCGATGTCGAGTCCGCCCCTTCAACGGCGTCGGTATATTTATATGGTCCTCTCCCATGTACGGCTCCTGGCAATGGTCGGGTCATAGTCGCGGTTGATCACCTGACGCGATATGCGGAAACCGCTGCCTTCCCAGCGGCCACAAGGCACGACGTCGCTTCTTTCATCTCCGATCAGTTCGTTCTACGCCATGGCGCACCTCGCGAACTATTGATTGACAGAGGAGCACGCGTTTCTCTCTGATGTAGTTTAGTGATTCCTTGGTCAATACGACATTTTACATCGCAGTACCACAGCCTATCGCCCCCTAGACAAATTATTTCAGGGAATGGTTCAACCGAACTCTCGGTGACATGTTGTCCATGTATATGCCACCTCGGATCATTCGCGATGGAACTTCGTTCTACCGTTAGCAACGTATACCTAAAACACCGCCAAACAAGCCACAACCGGCTCTCTCCGTTTTTTTTTCTTTACGGCCGCGAACCTTCCTGTACCGTCGACACAATTTTTCCATATAATCCAGACGCGTCATTGCTTGAGTCTACTCTGCTTTGCGCCAGCGCTAAGCATGCCGAGAAATGTCGGCAGCTCGCCACTCACTCACTACAGCAGACCAATCCCGCCAACGTCTTAGACGTGACGGCGACCGACCTGCTCCCACCTTTCCACCTTTCCACCTCGTATGGGTTTGGTCCCACCTGCTAGTCATGACCTCTGTGCCAAACTTCCGAAATTTGATGGTCCTTATCCCTTCATTGCCCAAAACTTCGTCGGTCAAATACATCGTCGAACCATTGATGCCCCCTAGTTACCACCGTCGACGTGGACCTGAAATTGTTCACGTTAATAGTCTCAAGGCTTATTATGAGTCCGTCGTGCCATCGTCTTCGTTGGTCGCCAGGATAGCCCTGGAAGATCGACACCCTGGAAAGGCGCCGTCACCATCACCGGTCTCGGGGCATGTTCGTACATCCCGCTTAGCTATCACTGCTGCCACTACCTTTCTGGCGGCTGCTCGACAACTACAATAAACCTCGTCTCGTCTCAATTTAATAAAGCGAAGCCTCGTTAACGTCCGCCCACACTAGGCCAACATGACACTGATAATGGTCTGCCTAGTGTACGCGACAGTGTTTCCGTCCTGTCGACGCCCCTGTCACACTGCACCAACGTCAACAGTGTTCAGGCAGATCACTGACGACCATGTCGGCGGAGCGTCGGCGGGAACGGACTCGTCGGCAGACAGTCGGGCGATTTTCTTTTCACGCAGCAATGACACGATCATACACAACTGAACATCGCGGCGCCTTCGAGGCGACAGCCGACCGCTTCAGATCTATCAAATCGTCGTCCTGCACTGTTTCGTACTTTAAGACTGCTGTTTCCTGGGCCAGTTGGAATTGCATGCTGGTATGCGTTGCGCTTCCTAAAACACCGATGCAGGGAAGGACACAGAAAAGCGCTCGCGTTTGTTTTTCTGTGTGCCTCACTGTCTCCGGTTCTTAGAAAGGGTAACCCGTACCACTATGTTTCGTAGTATCACTGCCAACAAGTACCTGTATTAGCCTTTGATTTCAGTAATGATGCTTCGACAACAAACTATTAGCGAAAACTGGCGCTGTTTCCGAGATCCATTCTCGGTTCTTTGGCCCATCAGGCCTAACAAAGGCAGCTATATAAGCTTAACATGGTTTCTGAGATCACATGCGCTGGAATATTTCAGAGGCCGTACATAATGTGTGTGTGTTTCGTTGCTCGATAGATGGCGCCACAACTTTTCACAGCGACGCATGGCTATGGCGCACGCGGCACATTTGTTTATATTTGCCGCCGCTCATGGTTTGCCTAAAACACAGTGGAAACTATGCTGCGCTGACCCGAAATACTGCGGAGCTTCTCCAAAACATAAATTGGTGCGTAAAATCAGCATCGTATCACGCAGCTGATTTGCGCGGTCGGGCTTCGCAAAGGGCTCTCACCGCTGATTTTGGTAACAGGTTCTCGCTTTCTGTGCATGGCCGTGTCGCCGCTTTGGGCTCCTTGTTAGCGGAGTATAGGAAGTCAAGAGCGGTCCATTTCATATAGATAAGGGCAGAAGTGAACTACACTGATCTCGAGAGACCAAACCCAGTGTTGTATCGGCCTAGCGTGACCGGGTCGTGAGTTCAGGCCTGTATATAGGTAGTAGGAGTACGTGCACGAAACCCTGGGCTCTCCACTGACCAAAATCAGCACCGGCTCTAGCTGGACACAGACTTCTGGCAAGGGCTGATGATCATGCATTTGAACTTCGGAAGTACGCGACTATTGATTTTGAGCACGAATAAGTGTATATAAAAGCACAGCTGCTGCGGCAATCGCGTTGTTGGTGCGATATTTTTGCTCTGCGGCCGATTTCACAAAGACTGTCCTAACGACAATCTGCAGACTGGTGTTGTCGATGTCAGCGTCACGAAACCACACTACGACGGCCTCCTGTTGTCGGTAGAATGTGACAGAATGCCTCTTAGCCACAGTCTCTGGACAAGTCGGCCTATCATCGGCGTCGTTGTGTTGCCGTTCTCTTGTCGGGGTCGGTGTCGAGTGGGCATAGTCAACGGGCCTTTAGCGAACACTCACAGGCTTTGCTTTCCGTGGCGGCTGCTACTGCTGTCGTGTTGAATAGCTCACAAAAGGGCAGAACGCATATGACAAGTTTAATAGCACTCTAATAAAGCGAAGCGTCTTCATCGGCTATTTCCGGTTTTTTTCTTTCTTCTTTTTTTTATTTTGTTGGTCAGAGGAGTATGTAGCCTCAACCACACGCACAATTTTCTTCTGCCAACGCCGCCACGTAAACATTATCACAGCAACAAATATATGCCTTCAAGCACATAATTCTTTAATAAGACGAATAGCTTTATTGAAGCGTTCGAATGATCGCTTGTATTGACAATCATCGTCTCTGCTTTCTGGACAGCTTACTTGCTTAATAATGCATGCATGTTATTTAGAGCAGGTCGACGATTTCAAATGTTTCGGATCAAAACGATTGAACAGAAATGGAAAACAAGGGAAAAAATATCCATAAACACAAAACGCACAAACGATTTCGTGCGCTTCCTTACATGTGTTCACAGACTCCACAAGAATGAACCACGATGACATTAAACGACATATGCACCGAGTAATCCCCTCCCCCTCTTCCCCTTTACTCCAATATCGAATTTCTTTACTTGCTTGGCATTCTCGTTTTTGAAGTCCAGGGCCCAGCCACTTGCTCGAACGTCTGCTTTTCGTCCCCCTGCATCTTGTTTACCAGACAGAGCAAAAAAAAATAATAATAGTAAAAAGAGGAGAAGCACAGACGCTCATTTCAGAGTGGGTGACGAGAGGGGTCGTACAACAAAGGGGATGACGGGATTTTGTCCTCTATTTTACCTTTTGTTTTGCCTTTTTGTCTTTTGGTTTCGGTGGGTCATCGGAGTTGGTTTCAGGTGACCGTTGACTCTGGCTAAAGGGGTGGCGTGACTAAGCGTCGTTGCACGTGGGGTCGAAGGATCTTCGTTACCGACCGAGGTTTGTCTTCTGTCGTTTTACTTTACTGAAACTTGATCGGCCGAGAATCCAGACGCAAACCACCCTCGATGGCTGCTGACAAACAGTCAGCGCTTTAACGGACTGGTCGAAAGTGCTACGCGCTGTTTGATGGACTCTGTCTTTTGATGGTATTTAGGGTACATTAGGGTCACAGTAAAAAGCAGTCAAGTTGAACATGCGTGTAATGATCCTTTATTTCCTCATGTATTGTCTTCTCTTTTTGTACCCGCCAATTTTCGAAGAAATTTACTATATTTTTTTCCTTCCAAGAAATGGTAAATAGTAACTTCGGCTACCATTTGGTTCCGACGAGGCCACTCATACAATCAATTATTCCCTTTTTGTCGTTGTGCTGTAACCAAGTGAACAAAATCAATCTATTATATAGAGAAAGAAGCCACGGTCAGTTCTTTCTTCATTTTATTTTCGAAGATGTAACTATTCAGTAGAATCTCGGTAAAAGGAAAATCGCGGGAACGGAATCGCTGCTTACACGGAACGACAGCCTTAATTAAATCGGTTGAATTTGAATTTGCGTATTGCAAAAAGAAAAAAAAATACGTTCGCAGCTCTTTGTAAACGGAACCACCGACGCAATCTCTAAAGAATGTTTTCAGAAAGAGGCAGGATCTGGAAAATATAATTTTTGTTTTTCAACAACAGTCTTCAATCCAGAAAGCCATCCTTAAAGAGAGGTGACAAACACTCAAATCAGTAAAAATTTGATGGTCAAGCATATACAGACCTGTACAGTTTCGCGGCACCACCACTCGCTCCATAGACGACTAACATAAGGAAAACTGATGCTTTGAGCGTGTCAGAGTGCGCTGATCGATAGTTTTTATTCCCATTGAACGGTCATGCGGAGCGACGTCTCCTCGAAACTGAACCTAGCAAAGCCTAGTCAATCCTTAAGCCGCCTACCACGCCCAAAACGCAAGACAAACTTGCTGCTATATTGTGTTCTTTATGGTTAACATACAGTGTGAATAGGGTGTGCGACATATAGTGCTCCAGCTTTGCGCATCTCTCAGTAAACAGAACTGCTGTTAATCGGTGCATATTTCTCCGGTCCCTTGAGGTTCCATTTAACGAGATTGTACAGTATCATTGTTTTCATTATCACAGCACACGAAACGTATTACAAAATTGGAGGACGCTTAAGCTTCGCCTTTTAGAGTAGAACGCGATAGCGTTATCGGGACCCGTTCGCATCGCATCGCTCGCATACGGCAAGTAGGCTTCATTCACTGCAACACTGAATGTGGGAAAGTCAGCTTACAAAGACCAAGCTTACACCGATCCCCTTAAAGTCGCCTTCATTTTGAAACAGAAATGCATTGCTGGAAAAACGTTTTTTCAGGGGCAATATAAGTGGTCTTATATTAAAATGTGAGGGCCCTAGCCCCTTTTTTATTATTTTATTAATTGTTTGCTATTGACCCGACGCACGCAGGTCTGGCAGAAATGCAGGAAAAAGGGTTTGTGTTTGAGTTTTATTGTAGCAAAATTAGGTTTTCTCGTACATTCAAATTACAATCCGACGGCGAATCCGACGCCGAATGGTAAAGTCGTACTCTACCATTTTTCGGATGGATTTCACTGTGAGAAATTCAATTTTTGTTCACGAAAACCTTGCACCACGTGGAGGGCCGGCGTGGATGATGTGGTTAGATGATTTTCTCCGCCCCCCCCCCCCCCCCCCGCGATCACACGCCGGTTGCCGACGCCGGATTTTCTGCGACACGGGGCCCTAAACGCTATGGCGTTAAAATGAATGCGACCGGCCTGGACAACTGCTTTTGCACGACTGAATCCCATACAAGCGGCGACTTTGCCCCCAAACCTGCGAAAACCATAGTTTGCTACATCTACTATTGCATTACTTCGAAGAGATGTGCAATAAAACGATCGAAATAAATGAATAGCTGCTTACAAAAGCGTACTTTCAAACTCATGCACACTCACTGATGGCAAACACAACCAATCTTTAGGCAGACAGTATGTTTATATTTGTTGCTCTTAATTTATAAGCTGTCTTTTACTGTCTGATTTATTGTTTAGCTGCGCATGCAAGAAAGAAAATTTAGGACGGACAAAAGCTGAGACTGAAATCACGTGCCGCCCCCAGCCTCCCTTCCGCCATCCATCGAAACATGTCCTTTTACATAACAATAAATTACGAAAAAATCTACGAAAATCAAGAACGGGGATACAAATGCACTACGTCCCTTTCACGCTTCTCATTTTACAGGTGAACATCTACGAATCCCCAAACACTCAATTGTATTTAGATAAACTTTGATTGCCCTAAAAATGGTTCGTTTTCGGATACACCTAGTGTAAGTATGGTTCATTCATTTATAAATGCAGTTGTAGAACAGATTTTGTGTCTAGTTTTATTGGCCTATATGGGTACTATCTCTACCGAAGTACTTTGTACGCAATGATTAGGCTTGCCCGAATGCAGGTGATCACTCTCATGAAACTGTGCAACTTTGTCAAGCCGCCATTTCTTTACAGGTAAAATAACAAAATAAAGCTTAAAGAATTGCTGGCTCTCCCGTAATCGAGAGTAGATGTAAGTATGAAATGGCTACCCAATGTGGCTACCATATGGCGTCTTTTTACTGCCTGTGGTGCCGCCGCCTTCAACCGCGTTTCTTCTAGCAAGAGTCTAACGCGCTCAGCTGCCGCCGACTTTTTATTCTTGTCGCTTTAAAGGGGTCGCCTGCAGATGTGTGGCCTTAGGTCCCCTGTATCTGCCTTTTGAACGTCGCTATTGAAAATGACAAATAAAACATCAACGTACTAGAATTAAGTTACATTTTGAGTGATATTGTGAAGAAACATTAGGAAAAACTCGGATGCAATATTTTTATAACTTGTTTGGAGAGTAACTAGCGTATGTAATGAGGTCCTGTACAAAAGGGTTGGGGGCTAGAGGTCGTATTTTGTTAAGTTTTGACCGGTTGCCCGGATGATCTTGTTTTGTCCTGGCAACTTGCCGGCATGTTCTCGTTTTGAGTGCCCGGATAACGGCTCTGGCTATTGGCTCAAGGTCACTTGAAGGTCGCTGACTACGGGAGCTAAAAGCATTTCAGGCTTAGGGAGTCTACATGCAAGCGCTGTTTAAAACAGCGCTTGCATGTAGGCTCCCGATTCAGGCTCAAAATGCTGCAGATCGAATGTGCAAACCTGAGCAGCCTTGTCTAGAACGCGGGACCGGCGGCTTCCGGGTGAGACAGCCAGCGACATCTAACGGTAGTAGCTGGGCCCAATCGTGCCCTGCACCTACCGTTACACGTCGTAGCCATCAGCTAGCGTTAGACGTCGCTGGATGGCTACGGAGAGCCCCGGTAGCCGCCGTTCCCGCGTTCTAGACAAGGCTGCTCGCGTCCGTGCTTGTTTGAATCTGGGTGAAGCGAAGCTTCCTTGTATCGTTTCAATGAAATGCTATGCAAAGAAACAACCACAAGTTCACACGCATTTGTGGTATGCGATGCGCACGCAGCGATGGCTTGCAGGTTAATGCGACGTTTCGCGAGTCTTTAGTGAAGCACTGTAAGCAGAGGCGTATTTACAGGCGAGTACGAAACTTAACGACGCATGTGAAGAGGAAGCTTTAGCTCGGGGCCACCTACTATTTGCCTATTTTTATTTATTATTTTATTTCGTAATACTGTGGGTCAATAGGCCCAAGCAGGAGTCAATGAATATGCAGAGAACATGTTCCACTAAAAACATAAAAAGGAGGAGCACGTTTCACCGCAAAAACACTGAACAACAGTGATCAGTAGACCAACCAACAACATATAGTAGACCAACCACAAACATTGTGAATTTAATGACAGGAATACATACTTTCGTACTATAAAAATAAAATCACAACAGAACTAGGCAGTATGCTTGGGGCCTACTGAAACAATAAATTTTCAAGTTCTTTTCTCAGATCAGTGGCGTCTAAAGTGGAGTGAGGAAGTGCATTCCAATCAGTAATAGGCCGTGTAAAGGTGTTTTTGAATGCATTTGTTTTAGGAAAAATTTGTTTTAGCACATGTTCATGCGTATGACGTGTCTTTCGTGTAGTAACCGGCTTGACATATGATAAAGTACCAATGTCTTGTTTGGCCATCAAAATATTAGGAAGAATTTCTATTCCGTTGTGTTTTCTACGCTTCTCCAAGGTTGGAATGTGATTGCCAGCAATGAGAAAGCATGCGTATTTTGCGCGCAACTCCTGCTTGAGCTATGCGTCAGATACAGCATTTATAGTACGTTTCAACACATTGAGATTGTTAGAAGCATCATCCCATGTGTAGTACATGTTCACTGATTAACGATCTGACAAGCAAAGGATTTAACATAAGATTCCAGTGGATACCTTCACACGTAGGAATTGATGGAAACGAGAAAGCTGACGCCCTTGCCGGCCCAGCGCTGACGTATGTCCCAAAAAGTGAAAGCTCCAAAAGCTTTTCAGAACCCTAAGGGTGCAATCCGCCTTCAGTTTAGGGAGATCCACAAGAACCCCATGAAGCCTGTGTGACTCATGGATTTACCCGCGAAGAAGCGACGCTTTTATACCGCATCAGGACCGACTCCGCGTACACCCCAGCTTGGTTATCCAAGACTGGCCTTACGCGCATCCCCATTCTGTGCTTTCTGTGGTGACATTGGTGACATCGAACATTTCATTTGGATATGCCCGCAGTTTGACACAGAAAGAAAAACGATGGTTGACAGCCTACAAAAGAGCGGTCTTACGCGCAGTACCTTTGAAGACGTCGTTTTCCCCGGAGGGCCTGCGACAATCAGGAAGAGAGCGCAATGACTGCTGATAGCCTTCCTGCGAGACACGGGGCTCAACGACACCTGGTGACACACCCCTGAACTCAACTCGAAGGAGGATCAGGCGGAACAATTGCCGGCTATGTATGCCAGGCTAACCCCGCCTGCTTCAACATCACCACCACCACCACCACCTACATGTTATCGAGGCGTATACGTCTCTTATAATTTAGAGAGGATACTTTCTTGCCTTTTAGCTTATCTGTTGTGGCACTTTGCCTCAGCAACTTCTGCTGTCTTTGAGTATCTGATGAATAATCATTACGAATGAAAATTTTTGTACCCTTTAGCTTTCCTTTTCTGTGCAGCACTTCCTTTTCCAAGTAATTCTGAAAGTAAACAACTATGGGAGGTTGTTTTGATTGTTTCCCCTGTCTAAGAATTCTTGCGACTGACGTGCAGCTAACACGAAGCTTGTCAAGAAAAATTTGCTTTATCACCTTCTCACGCAGCACTGGAATCGTTTCTCCGGGTAATTCGGTAATGCCGATGACAATTCCATTATTCCTGCGGTTACGCGGTCTTCAAAATCGGTAATCTTACTGCGCTGCAGCCGAAAAGATTCTTGAAACTTCTCTACTCGGTCACTCAGGCCATCAATTATTACCGTCTTTTAGACTATGTCCTCTAGAACATTTTCCAAGCTTTATCATCCAGTCGCCGAAATCGGTGACGGTATTATCAGTCTGGGCAAGCTTTCGGTACACTTCAACAATACCTTTTCAAGTAGCCTGTTGACCTGCTAATAAGATATCTAGCATTTAGGAACATTGGGACCCGTGTTTTCCTCTACATCACTACACAACAAGAATTTACGCACATGAACACAATCGTATGCAGTAGCTAACAACGTACATAGGCTCGGCAAAATAACAACGCACCTCTGTTCAATTCTGTATGAGCAGACATAGCCAACCTGTAAGAAGAAAACGGTGCGCTCGGTCATCGTCACACATTCCGTAGATTCGTCCACTGATTAAATCCGTGGCTGCTGTCGCTTTTATACCTGTCCACGTTGACGATGCTGCGCCAGTGACAGTGACGCCACACACGGAACAGAGGCTCTATTCTGGACACGCATGGCGGCTGCACGGCCGCCATTATCCGCCATCTTGGCTGTCTCATTGGCTGTCCGGAGGTCACGTGTTTCGAAATTTGTGCCGGGAAACGGAAGTTTTGCAAAATGCAATTTTGCGTTTTCGTCAGAATGACGAAGCGTGACGTGGAGCTGCAAGGTTTATCGACTAATACTTTTTTGTGGTCCTTGGCGCCTATATTGCGACTTTAGCGCTTTAAAAAGAAAGTAGACGGTAGCATGCAGAAGCTCGTGCAATGCATCTGCAATTTCGCGAATATGTGGTGGCGTTCCAAGATAGCCGGCATGTCAGCTTGTTCATTGGCTGAAGGAATATCCCGTGAGGAGCGTCACAGGAAGGGCCGTTTCGTAAACGTCAATTTGACGTTGCGTGACGTTGCGCTGGGCCGCCATTGCAGAGATTTTCCGCCATAATTTGTGGTGCGACGAGCCGCGCGAATTATGGTAATGAGCGGCCATATGCAATGGCAGTGGAGAGGCAAGCGTATCGCCGCATTTTCCCTGTCATTTCGGGCCATAAAAATCTTTTGCTCACAACGCGTGTTCATAGCATTTGCATCGCTCTCGGGTGGTGTTGGCATTTGTGTTTTGCACCATCATTTTTATTAAAAACACGTTTATTTGAAATAATATTGGTTGAAACTAGCAAACTTTCTGCGACATTTCGCACTTTTCACTATTGCGTTTGTATTGTAATCAATATTAATGACTTTTCGCGTCATCAAAGGCTATGACAACGGTGACTTTTTAATTTGCAAAAAGAAATGCACGCAAGACGGCGTCTTGAAGTTTCCTCTCGCGGAGCGAGTAAGCAGCGAAGTGCACAAGAGATGGCAGTGCCGGCGTTTGCGTCGCTCAAGCGGATACCTGTGGCGCGCGCAACGCTATCGATGATATTCGGCCGCTTCTCAGCCAGACGAGTCGGGCTGAGTCACTTGCGGATCACGAGATAGCGATAACGCGGCCTAGAGCGTGCGCTCATCATCACTGGTAAGTCGGGTGTGTTGTCTCAAGGTAGAAAGCAAGCGCGTGGGCGCCAATATACGATGACTCATTCAGTTTCCCGAGGACACGCATCCTATCTAATGAAGCAGACGACAGTCTGCGCGCATGCAGACGACGGAAGCGAGAAACGATTTTGATGGAATAATCGTACGCTTTGAGCTAGCGGCTTTATTTTTACTGGGGAGGAAAACTGTTTTCCTTTATCAAGAATGCTAGGTTCAATGCCTACATTACAGTTTCTTAGGCGAAACGTCAAATTTGCGTATCGTTACGAAATCGAAGCTGCTTGAATATTTGTTGAAAAATTCAGCGTCTGCGTCATGCATGCTTCGTCTGCTTGAATCCAACTGGTTGCTGCGATGCTGGTACTCCTGCGACTAGGAACAGAAAGGCCTGAAAGAAGAAAACAGGGTGCTTGCTTATCGTCTCGCCTCCTGTAGGTTCGCCGATCCCACTTAGGTCTACTTCAAGTACACGTAAAACGGAGAAATGCTTTTATGAGACAACCGCTTCATCAGTTTAATTGAAGTTTGTTCAATTTTACAATAAAAGTTTAGTTCAAATGACTCTTTACCGTAGCATAATATTGGTTTCAGAAGCTGGAAGGTTTTACAAAATTACCCAAATGAGCAAGCTTCAACAAAATTAATGCATCGAAGTTTACAAATCCGTAATTCTGGCTTAAAACAGACATGGAAGTTCTCAAAAGTGCATCTGAGTAAAGTATATAAGGTCGACAAATGTTATACATACAGGGCGCTTTCTTCTTTTTTTTCCCCTTTTTAGACAAAACATATTTTTGTAGAACAGCTATGACAGTGAGACACCTGTCGTCTTCGCATATGAGCTCTACGGCGAGGCGGAAATACTCTACCGTTGCTTAAGTTACTCTGAAAAGAATAACGATAAAAATGCACTAATTAACTTCTTTTATTAGTAACTTGAGGGCAGATTTTTATATAAAAAACTTGTAGGACGTTACAATTTATGGCATACCATTTTTTTAGAAATGCAGAATATCGCGCGTAATTTCCCATATTCGTAATATAACTTGAAGTTCAAATACACGTACTATCGAGACTGAGTGCTTCCCGCTGGGCGTCAGACGGCAACGAATCGCAAGGTGTGGGGCTAAGTTCGAATGTTAGCATGCGCCGCGGCAAATCCTGACCCGACACTCAGCGGTACATGTTTGCAAGGCCACGCGCACCATATCATTAGCTGCCGCGCCTGATCGAGACGTTCAGTTCCAATCTTCCTCGCTCTTGTCCTCACGGGGTGTGTCGCTCTGATATGATAGCGGGGCCACGTTTTCTGCGGTCCCGCGGCGCTCGGCTTCAATATTGCCTGGATTTACCGGTGAAATTCGATGATAAATATCTCGAAATGGTGCAATTTTTGAGATCTTTTAAAAATGAGGGTGCATTAAAATGTGACTGCCTTCAAATTCGCCATTGAAACAAAACCTCCTAAAGCGCTAATAAAAAAGTTAATGAATAGTTTTTCGTTAGTCAGCCTTTTGAAGATCACGTTATTAGCGGTAAAGTATGTCCGCCTCACCTAGCAACTCATCTGCAAAACCGCCAGCGTTGGCTGCGCTTATAGCCTTTTTATCAAAAATCTCTATTGTCCAAAAACGAAGAAGAAAAAAAAACACCCTGTATAAATTCAATACTTGGGTGTAGTTTTCACGATTTCTCCGACGGTTTTGAAAATGCCCTACTAACAAAATTTGTTGTATGTTGAACAGCTTTGGATGCGTTATTAGGTGCCGTTTACAGAATTGTCATACTGTTTTTTTATCGATTAGTTACACAGTTGCAAACCAGATACTCGCATTTTCTTTTGAGAGCGTAAACAGAAATTTGTTTCCCATAGTCGCTAAGTACTACTTTTTTCGTTTAAATGCAACAAACGTCAGTAAAATTGGTGCAGTGGTTGCCGAGGAAAATGGATTTATCCGGGATACACAAAGAAAGATTCACTCCGGCTTAGTTTGCAAAACAAATTGCATGCTAGCCTAAAGCTGGGAGAATTGATGCTGCTCATAGCGCAGAAAAATAAACGTACGTGCGCTGCGTTCCTAATCATGTATCGAGAGATCCCAATATTTTTCTTACCTTTTCCTGTTTAATTAGGCTTTGAAGTGATAACCTAATACCCAGATGGTGTTAAGCATTTCTGCAGCAATCATAAAGCATGCCCAAGTAATCTGAACACTCGCCTTTCCAACATTCAACCAGAACCGCCGGCCGAAGGCTGAGCTGTAAAACGTGGCAGCGAGACGGATACAAAAGGATCCCGCCAAGAAAGAGACACGCGGGCAGCTATAGAATGCGCGAAGCCGAGACGTCGAAACGCGAACGAGCGACCGCGCCGCCTCGTGAGAAAGCATCGAGGCCGAGTCGGCGAAAAAAGGCCAGCGTCGGTCAGAGCTGAAATGAAACGTTGCTCAGGAGTTGCTTAACGCGTGGCCACTCCAGCGTGCCGGCTTTGCACCGGCTCTCGCTCTCTCTCCCTCCCGCCGAGCCACTCGCTGCTGCTGAAGCGTCCAGCTCGCAAAGCGTGAAACTAAGCCCATGAGAACTTATCGACCTCCAACAGTTGCCGCCAAAAGCGGCCGCCCCGACGACCCTATATAGCCCGGCACACGAAGCCGGGGCGAAGGCGCGGCCAGCTTTAATGTGATTACACGCCAAGCTACGCTCCTGTGGCTTCCCTTTCCGTCTTCTGCGCCCCACTCCGTTCCTCCACTGTGCTCATACTACCCTCCATGGCTGTCTCGAGTTCAAGCGTTTTCGCCTTCTTCATCTGAAGCGTTGCCCTTCCATAACCCTTCACTCTTAAAAACGTTTGCACCCTTTGGCGATCAGCTTGTCCCACAACGATAATCGTCATCTATCTTGTCCGCATTTCCTTTGACGCTGCGAGCCCGGTACTTCTATATGCAATGAACAACATGCTCGTTATCAGCGTGACATAGCATTCTCGAAAGGAAAATGCGGAGTTTTCCTGAAAGGAAACGCAAGCAAAACAGATAACGGTTATCGTTATGGGACAAGATAAGCCCAAAGGGTACAACCATTTTGAAGAGTGTTATTTGCCGGCGCACTGATCATGCTTCACAGAGCTTCAAAAAGCCCGCAGCCGCATCGTCTGCGAGAGATGCTGTCGGCCCATTAGCAGACGGGGTCGTTTTAGGAAACTGACGAGCGCATAAAGCACACGACTCGGAATGAAATTACCGACGACGTGCCTTTCTTTTCGTATTTTTTCTTGTGCCCGCGAAACTGCCCGCGAAACTGCATTTCTGGTTTCGCTCAGTTGGGCAGCCTTCACACATATACAGGCGCACACTGAAGCGCTCAAAACAGTGTGTACGTGCGTCCGTATTCATCCAGTATAACAATCCATTTCAGCGCTTCGTAAGTTTCTGCTAACGTCGTTTTTCTGCGGCTGCCTTTCTTAACCAACTCTTTGGCTCTAGGTACGAACATATTATCCCTTTGTCCTGTTGAACAGTACGTGGTTCCTTCCTGGCTTATTGATTGTCCCTTACTGACTCACCATTCCTACAAGACGTCGCCCTATGAACCCTTTAAGTGCTAAACATATAAGTACCAAGGAAAAATATTAATTTTATATCTAAATGTGCAAAGCACACCAACAATAAGCACAATAAACAAAAAGAAAGAAAAATATTTCGACGAAATATTTTCAGCACTATGGGTCACAGGCAGAAAACAGGAAATGGGCTTCACCCCAAGCCAGCTGAGGTTTCGTTTTTAATTTTTATGGACAGCTCTCATCATATGTGAACCATAGGTGCACATTTCATTTGTTTTACATCACACGTGTGACACCACTGCAGCTGGATGTGTTGCATCGGCCTGTCTCATCTGACCTTGCTTTGAAGAAGACAGTGTGTCGCATGCCAAACTTCTTCCTCGTCCAGTGTTCCTGCTTTAAACCAACAAATGGCACTTGCTGCCTGTCAATAAGTGTTGGCCAAAGACATGTTGCCGGAAACTTCATACTCGATACTGAAACTCGGCTAGAAAAAAAAAACAATTTCTGGCATGTTGCCTGTAGGAAACTCTAGTCAATAAAGGGTTAACTGTCAACTCGCTAATTTCTTGAATACATTGGTCTAACCGCTTCTTCGAAAAACTGTTCCCTTCCCTGCGTTTTTTTTTTTGTCTTCACGCTACAATTGACTTTCTGATCTCCAGAGATTTCTTTATTCAGTCTTTTAGCTGCGGCTATTCACGCGTCAGTTGGAAGTCTTTGAATGCGTTCAACACAAGTGCTAGTGTTTCATTTCAGGATTTTTTCATTTCTAATTATACCTGCCCGACGATAAGTGAGACACGTGCACATTTTTCACTTTTACAGCGCAACTACTGGGCTCGTTTGTTTGTCACAGGGTGTTCAGGCGCGAAAGCTAGAAAATGCCCCCACCTCCCCTCCCATACTGGTGGCGCCGAAGACTGCCCTGCGCCACTCGAGCCCGGCGTATACTCGTCGATTCTGGGGGCTCCAGCTGCTGCGCGATGCGTTTTCTATGAAGACGGACACGTTCCGCTATGGCAAAACGATTTCTATATTGATTTGCCTTGCTGCCAGAGTCTCTTCACACCATTTCTGGACGGTACGTGTTGAACACAGGCTGGCCACAGCCGAGCAAGCATGAAATGTCTGCCCATAATTGCTCACTTGTAGGCCTTGTAACGTCTGATGAGCACTGGTTTGAGTTCCATGAATTACTGTTCATGGCTGCGGAAATTCAGCGCAGACACAAGGGACAAACAAGAAAATGCACGACACGAGCGCGGAAGTGCATTGCCTTCTTGGTCCCTTGTGTTTGCGCAGAATATTCGTAACCACGAATCTAACATTCCAACCAGCCCAATTAGCAGTCTTGATTTACCTCCTATGACTGAGTGAGCTTTCTCAAAGGTCACTATTCCTGCTCACATTCAGAAACGCACTGTTAAGCTACGCTTCTCAGAACGCCGAGCGAGAGGCCAAATTTAGTTGCGATTTTGTCATGCATCGCGTGACAACGGCGCCATCTGCACACGCGACACGTCCGTGATCGAGTAATGGCTTTTTGTTTTGCGCACAACGATACCAAAGTAAAGTTCATGACCTCTATTCACGCACAGACTACTTACATGCTTAACTTATGATAAGAGAGAGAGAGAGACCAAGCGAGAGAGGAAAGGCAGGGAGGTTAACCAGAAGTCAGTTTCCGGTTTGCTACCCTGCACTGGGGTGGGAGATAAAGGGGTTGGAGAGAGTGCAAAGAGAGAGAGAGCGAAAAACAACAACAACAAAAAAGCAGAAAAATAAGCACAGGCATAGGTATCAAAGGAGGCGTTCCAATCACAGACGTTCACACAGGCCAGTGGACTTCAGGAACCGCAGGAGCGCTTGCACGGCCTTCTGATGCGATGTTGAGTCGCGTCGATGTTGCAGAATTCTTTCTTCCGATAACGGCTGGTCATCCAACTGGTTCAGCACGACGGAGAGCGATTGTCTCTGCACACTGTATTGTGGGCACTAACTTATGATAAACTAACTTCAGCTTATGATAAAGTTAGTGGGAGGCCTACGGGGTGATCAAGCAACCGTGCTCTCTCGCCATTCCTATAGTGGGCCTGTAGAGCAAACAAGTAGTTTTTTTCGCATGCACAGTGCTCTTGCGACTGAGTGAGAATGATCGCTGTAGAGCCTGTGAAGTATGGCTATACTTAAGTGACGTAGCCTGATCCACTGAGCGAGTGGAGGTGAAATTGTAAGGTAGATTTTCTCAAATTTTATGTCTATTTAGGCGCAGTTCATGTTTTTAAATATTCTAAGAGTAAAAAAAACACTCGCATTTACAAATAATGACCATTTCATTCCAAGACGGAATCCAATAGGACACTATTCCATTCGTTATTCGAAAGTCTGGAATATTTGCACATCTCTAGTGTAGTCTAGCGGCGTGAGTTCTAATCCTTATTAAGGAGGTGGTGTCAAAGTTTTGCTTTCAGCTTTTATATGGCCACCTTGCGCTAGTTTTGCCTACATTTGTACGTAACACATGGTGTGTCGTAAGGAAGCAAGTCCATGCGGTTTAGGAACAGCCTTTGTTAAATGTACGTAGATGCTGCGCTTCTTTACCATAGATGTCAGTCGACAGTATATCCTGTTTCCTATACTGCTTCTGACGCTCAGTACCTCTTTATGATGCAAGAACTCTTTTATTAGCCGCATGACGCTGTGATGTGCTGCGTACCAGAGGAACACCATGAATCGGTTTTTGTTGAGCCCGGCGGTTAAAGGCGACGTGGCTTGTACACTTCTGACAAAGCGTGTACCAATAACGCTGCTATCTCCTTGCTAGTGTTATATCGCTACTCATTATTTAACAACGTGGAACAAACGTGCGCTGACTGGCACCGCTGTATAGGTTAACCAGCCGTTTGATGGGACACATATTTAGTGCTGAGGGAGCAATGCAGTGGCCCTAGTGGACAAAGCTACCATTTTATTCGGAGACAGGAAGCTCCCTGACTGACGAGGACACGAGGCTCACCATGACTAAAGTGGTCGCCGTCAGCGTGAGGGAATGGACCGACGTGCGGACGTAGGCTAAAGTTAACCCAGTTTCAGACATTCAACTGACGTTGCAGTAAATTAACGCTGATTCTAATTTCTTGACATGCAAAAAAAAAGCGTAGCTTGCAATGGAGGCGCAATGATAAAGAGAGAGCGGAGCTGATGTGCACCTTGCTAGTCCTGGCTATTGGGCTGGGCTAAGCACCACCAAGTCATCCCCAGCATTCCCCGAAATTTATTTAATGTTGATCGATTATCGATTAGCTATTGATCGGCTATTGATTGGCTGTCGCAAGGTATTGGGCACATAATTGGGCTAGGCTAAGCACTACCAAGTAATCCCCAGCATTTTCCAGAATTTATTGATTATTGATCGATTACCTGCAAAAAATTAAAAAATTCTGTGGCGATCAAGCGGTGCGAGAAAAATGCGTTAGCATTACGTCACACCTCTTTGAGGTGGGGGAACCATGATTGAAACCGCGTTCACCGCATTGCAAAGTGTAGTTCAGGAGCTCATTCTACACACGCCCTGTCTCTTCGACGAGCGAGGTGCGAATATCAGTGGCCAGACCACCGTCAACTGATGCAACTGGGTGTTGGCAAACTCATCACTGTGCTCCATTCATGTTGCAAAATGTGGAACAGTAGAGGAAAGACGTGCGCTGTATAGTTCGCCGCAAAAATAATGACTACATGGCATATTAGGGACCGGAATCAATCTGTGTGATCAATTTCACGGACTGCTCCTACATGAGGACCCCCTGGGTTGCCGGCCCTTCGTGATGCACGGGTTTCCCCGAGGATCAAAAAATGCACTCATCCACCAGTGTTGTATCGCTAACCTCCAAAGAAAGAACTTCATGGCGTATTAAGTTTCTCGCACGTTATCTACACGCATCCACCCCAACTAAAACGCAAACTTAATCACGCTCTATCGCTAACGCATCAAGAATAATTGAATGGGCGTGCACTTAAAGCAATGTGTGGAAGCACGGATGACGGTGGCTACACCGACAGCTCTAGAATGTTCGAAGCTGAACGTTTCCTGAAGGATCCACAGAGTAAGCAAGTGACTAGCGATATATAGTACGTCTTTGCTACAACCTATTACCAAGTACATAGCATCTATGTTTCAAGCCCCCTGTGCGCAGCAAGAACAAATCAATCGATACTAAGCACACCTGCGATCGATTAGGCTGAAAATAAACTATCAGATAGTGAACGCACCATGGAACTTTACTGAGACCGAAACTTGAGAATCTGTTGCTCCTAAGTGTTCGCAAAATAAGGAACGAAGAGCAAAATGCATTGATCGTGATTTACTTCCTAAGCGGGAAGTTTGGACAGCTTGCAATGCACTTATATCTATAGCTCCGCGTCTAGTACAAGCACTGTATACGCTGCTCGCGCCGTTTGGAGAAAAGGCGTTATGAGCTCAGGAAGCACTTGCATGTGCTCTGAAGCAGTGACCAAAGCTTTGTGTCGTCCATCCAATCAGTGTTTACGATATCTACCGAAACAGAGGTTCGCTGAGCCGCCCCGGGCGCCATGCTCATCCATTGTGAACACAGAGGCAGATGAGGCAAGCAATGGAAGCGTCACCACGTGATCATACAAGACGGTACCCACGGGATCGCCGCGAAAAAAGTTCTACAGGTTCTTCCAAGCTTCGCCATCCCATTTTACCACGTGACCGGCTTTCCACACTTCAGGCACACACACTTTTTGCCACTTGGACATTCTAACGCTAACGCATTAAAAAAAAAAAGAAGGCTGATTTCGGCGACCATGGTGCATAGTCATTACTGCAAATAAACAAGTAAATATGAAAACGAGGGGGCGCAATACAAAGGATATAGGATGAGTGTAGACAGGCTGTGCAATATATATCCAAACACACAATTTGTAGCTCCCTTAAAGAGTGGTAACAAAATGGCTTAAGGGAGCCATGAACTTGCTAGCATGCACCCATACAGTTAAGAAACTACTAAAAAAATGCATCAAGTGGTCTGCTTAAGGGCAGAGTTTGCATAGGCACAGAGTGGTGCCCAAGTCCTATAGTATACCGTCAAGACTACACAGTTGGCTGCATTGGCGTAGCCGGACCCATTTTCTTTAAGGCTCAACACATTAGCTGAAACACATTGTATATGGGGAGCTATGAATATTGCTGCAAATGGAGGCATACGCTAATGTGCTCTCTCAGTACTAACCTACGCTGGAAACTTTAGCGTTATAAAGAACCTTAAAGAAAGTTAGAGGCCTTGCACTATTAGGTGAATAGTTCGAAAGCAATATTTCTAATATTATAGGTTAGAGAGACAGCAATGTAGATAAGAAGTAAAAAGCGAGTGCAAGTTCGCCATAACATAAAGCTATTCCAAACTGTTTCTGTTCCATTTGTCCAATCGGCCGTCAACGATTGATCAAAAACTTTTTGAGCTACCTCCGCTGCGCCTGTCACGGGACGTCACGAAAGCCGCGATAGATGACGCGTTCACACTGATTATTCATAATTAAAGCAAACAAAAGGAAAATCGTGATTTGTGATTCCACAGCTTTTACGCCTTTATCCCTCCAGTACAGGCCAAAAGAGTTTGGGCTGCGCCCACTTCGCTTCTCTGCAATGCGACGTCACAAAACCGCGAAACCTCACCACGTCAAACGGACGTGCACGCATTAAAGTTGCACGAATATGCCGAACAAAACTGATCTTTTATCAGAAAAACCGGAGACTGCCCTGTTCCAAAGGAATCGAAGACGTCTGGCCATCGATCGCTCTGGCACTGGCTAGCCGGAGGCGCCGCGTAGAACAAATTTATTTACGTATATTAAACATTTTTACGAAGCAATACATCATTGTCGAGACGTTTCGGCCCGTACAAGACGTTTGTCTGCGTACTCTTCTTCTCTGAGGATTGGCATTAGCGGCATTGTTAACCTTTCGATGAAGTTTGCCGCCATTCTCAATCATTCACAGCAATCTTAGCAAAAAGGAAGCCGGTCAATCTCAGACGCCAGCATCACCCTCCTGATCTGGTTATCTAATTTCGCTGCGCAAGCTGGGCTTCACTACGAAAATGTCCACTTCTCTGCGCTCCTCGCTTCTTGTCAACGAATTAGATAAGAAATATCTGTCAAGCTTGGCAATCCTTTTCGCCTAGAAAGCAAACAAAAGTGAACTCATATAAACGGGGAGTGCGTTTATTGGGTGGTTCAAGCAGCGATGCGCGTCACCGGCCGATGCTTGCGTCGGTGCTTACGTAAATTTGACGTCAGGAGGTTGGAATAAAAACAGATCGGGAATACTTTTAGGTTATAGGGCACCAAAGTTCACTGTATAATTTGTATTGTGAGAAATATGGGCGCTTGGACGAGTCACATAATGCTGAAATATGTAACTTGGCTCTATATTACAGTACAGATCAAAATAATGGTGCAAAAGGAAGTCTATAATAACAAAGGGCGGTAGCGAATCAGCGGTAACATTAGGAGACCATCGGAGCTACATGGGACATAGTGTCTGGAGATCATCGCGAAAACTATTTGTCTTGCTTTGAGCCAGTGCCTCAATTGTGTTGCGGGGAAGTAGGTGAGGTTATCACTGTGATACTAAATATAATAATCATGAGGATAATGATGATGTTTGCAACTGTAAGCACCTTTTATCGTGCTTGGTATGTGTGCGTATTTAAAACCTTTCGCGAACTCTAGCAAGCATGTGCTTGCCTCGTAATCTTAAATTTGGTAGTATTTGGGTCATTGCTCGATCTTGTTTGAGTCGGTGCTTTTACTATTGTGACCTTTCTGAAAGAAATTGGTTCCAGTTTCTGCCTGTGCGGCCGGAGAGAGAGAATGTTATAGGAGAAATGCTGTGACCTTGGGCCTCAACTACTGCGTTCTGGCATGCAAATCAGGGCTGAGGTAAGCGGAAAGACGAACAAAAAAAAACAAGTAAGTGAAGGTGATGATTAAAAGAAGAGAAAAGCAGATAAACAGCAACAAAAAAAAAAGAAAAGAAAAAAAGAAGAAAGCTTAGAAATGCTTAGTACAGCTGCTAGGCCTGATCCGTCGTATAAAAGAACCAACCAACGTGCCATTATTATGATTATTACTTTTGCCCTGGGCTCGTGCTTACGGAGTTACGAGATGGCTCAAAAACTTGTGATTGCAAACGTGCCCGAATGATCTTTATAGCAGGCGTACTAGAGTGAAACTAAGGACGCTTAAAGAAAGATCCTAAACAAGCGAATGACGGGACAGAGGTGGGTAATGGAGGGGTCCGAGTGTGTGTTGTGACAGGCGGAGGCGTATGACGACGCCCGTTTTGGCGTCGTATTACATCGTGCACGTGTCCTCCGAACAGGCCGCCGGTCCAGTAGAGCGCGCGCCCTCTAGGGGCTTGTACGCGCACTCTAACCGCGTGCACGTGCACACCCCGCCTTCGCTCCGAACCTTATGCAAACAAGCCCTGAGGCCCTGCTGCCGCGCGCGAGGCGATTAGCAAAGGCATTGTTATTTTCACGGTGCTATGACAGGAGGGGCTTCAGGGGTTTCAAGAGCGGAAAGCGACATGGCTGGCGGAGATTAACCGAGGGTTGGGTATTTGAAAACTAAGCGGGCGGACAATCGGTTTAGTCGCACAGTCGTCAGTGGTTGCACGTGCGCAGTTTCAGGTTGCATTTTGCTTGCTCTGTATGAAGCACCGAATGCACCGACGGGAGTTTAATTCGACGAGAAACTTGGTGCTTTGGCGACGCGTACGCAGGAAACGAGAGATCATGCGCGGCCGAGAAGGAGAATATCGTTGCGTAGGTTGGCATAATTACTGTTGTGAAACTGTCGCTGATTATATATGGCCCTGAAAACTAACGGATTGTCTTGCATTTTGGACATTCCTGAACAGTCGCTCAGCTCCAAAGACCTATTCACTCCCGCTGTCCGTGTGCGTTTCGGGAGTTTCCACGAGTGCAGTGAAGTCTTGCGCGTTTTATTTATTCATTTACTTTTGTCAGGGTGATGTGCGTTTATTGCCACAGTTCTCAAGAAACGTGCCAGCAGCCTAATATTTCGGGAAGTACTGTTTTCTTAAAATCTTGGCATATTAGCGCTCTTCTCGGCAAGTTAACAGAATGATTGCACTTAAAGTGACACAAGAGGCCGCCGAGCTATCCTAGGGCTGTATTTCACAAAGATGCATTTCATTTTCTATTGCTCTTTCCATTCAGTGCGCCCAGTGGAAGGTTCCGGTGACAATGGGAGCGCGGCGCTGTTCGGGCAAGTGGCGAAGGGAGAAATGAAAAACGTCCACGGCGAGGACTCTATGCTTCGGTGGCGCGAACGGCAGGGTCCTGCCAGCGGCGGCACTTCGCAGGCGCAAACTTGTGGATTCTGTCGTCGGCGTCACCGAGCCTCTGCTCGGGCAGCTCGATTAGCAGCAGCGGCACACGAAACACTTCCACCGCGGTTGCGTCGCTCTTTGTTAAAAGAAGGCTGTGAGTGGCGTGGCTGGTGCGGACAATGCGTTGTGCTGCAGACGTAGACGAATTAAGCACTGCAGAAAATAAAAAAGAACATGTCGTAAATTTCTGTCAAAATAAGATAAACATTCTCAGTTATTCATTGTGACCTAAGGTTCACTGTATTTTGGCATCGACGGCTCAACTTGTCGCGCTTTTTTTTTTTTTTGATCAGGAAACACAAAATCCACAAGAAGAAAACTTAACTTCGGAAATGTCTTAATAGACGGCGCTCATTGCGGATTCATGTTCACAAAATAATCATGAATATGTGTGCATCCCCAGATGCAGGTGGCTATGCAGCCTAGACACCGGTAATTCTTCTTCGCTGCAATATCTGTACTTGTATGTTTGTATCTACGTATCTATATGTATGTTCGTATGTTTGTGTCTAACCGCTTCCCGCCTACCGAGTCACTGGGGAGTCACTGTTCGAATTGCTGGCGCATCGGGACACTGTGCTGAGGCAGCAGGGTTCGACACCAACAAGGGAACCAGCTTGGATTACTGAGCATGCAGGCAATGTGTACTTACGTACCGTTCTTTAACGAACCTCTATCACCTCGACATGGGCCACTGTAATGCGGGACTGGGCAGGCCCCACTGTTCGATATACTCCTTGACGCCGACTTGGAGTACTGCGTATGTGCAACCCAGTCCGTGCTGGTCTCTAATAAACATCTTTGATGCCAATTTGGGTCACTGTGTATATATGTGCCATTGGGAAGGTGCCGCTCTGTACAATTATGGAAACGACCCCTTAAATTTCTCCGATTCTGAGAGCAATCGAATCCTCGTCACACGGATTCGTCAAGGACTGCAACCCGACGCATTTCTGGGTCAACTTGAAATAAAACAGATTTTAGACCACCGTTTTAAAGCTGACTATCTCTCGATAATCGGGCCAAAAGTTGGCGTAAGCTGCTGCGTGCATCCCTATGCGGGGGAGGTATTAGACGAGTCATTTTCAGTATGTGCCGCGCCTGCAAAACTGTGTGCCTTAATTAAATTTAAATAATGGGGTTTTACGTGCCAAAGCCACAATCTGATTATGAGGCACGCCGTCGTGGGGTACTCCGGGAAATTTGGACCACCTGGGGTTCTAACGTGCACAGCTATGGGCGCGGGTGTTGTCGCATTTCGCCCCCAATCGAAATATCAGTGTTGCCTGGAATATCAGAGTGATCAGAAATCCAATGAAATAAAATGTCGCGTAGCAAGCCTATCACCTCTGTAGATATATTTTGTACTTGATACGTATACTCGAGCATGATCATTTCTGTTCGTGCTTGTGGGATTATTGCTCAATAAATATGATTAAGAGTCGCTCAGAATGATATGTTTGGGTCTAGTTGCGGATATTTGGAAATCAAGGCAGGTATTATGGCGTAAATATCGGCTCTATAATATAACTAGTGACGATTGATAATTTCAACGGCATTGTTCTCAACGAAATTCCGCAATGAATCAAATGTCATTTAAATATTCCGACTGCCACGGACACGCGCCTTCAAGTGCATCGATGCTTTAGGCTCTTTTTAAAAAGTTGAGTCCCTCTGGCATACGCTAAAGAGCATCGAAGGCGAAAGCGTGGGCGCTCACGAGACATCAATTAAATTACTTGACATTTTCAGTCGAATGCGTCGTTACTACCTGTTACTTGTTTTCTCCCACCAAAGGTCGTGGGATCGAGTGCCTTAATTAGCTCTACCTTAATTACATGTACCTTAATTATCGTCGCCTTAATTAACACCAAGCATCATGTGTTCTAGTGCCTTAATTAAGGTACAGTTAAGGCACTCGAACACACAACCTTTGATGGTGGCACCATGGTGGCACAATGTGGGCTGGTGGCATAACATATCGGTGGCACAATGTGGCATGGTGGCACCATGAATTTTGGTGTCATAATGTCGGAAATCGGATGTTTCGAACCATGAGCCTAATTCGCTGTGTCGTAATTAGCTTTGCCTTATGTAACACTCAATGTTCAAAGTTCCACTCACACCAATGGTCGTGGGCTCAAGTGCCTTAATTAACTCTATCTTAATTAAGACAGAGTTAATGAAGGCACCCGATCCCACGACATCGTATTTTTCAACCCATGAGGTATCTAAGGCTTTCACCTTAATAATCGCCGTAGACAGCAAAGTAGAAGGCTAAGCGAACAGCGGCTATCTCAAGGCTCGTTATAATTCTCACGAAAAAGTCCAAAAAGACAGCTTCGCGAAGACAGCATTGAAGTCAAAAACGATGCAGGCTTTTTCCCTGTCCAAACAAGATGGCGGCTGAGCAAGGAGCTTGAAACTAGACGGGAAGGTCGTCTGCGCGCAAGAAAACATAGACACGCTTTCCTATGCCCTTAATGTAAGTCAATTCGTATTTTGCGGAGGTTGGCAGGTGCGAACGGTAAAAAGAAAAAAAAAATTGCAGGACGCCTAAACGTCGTCTTTGAGAGTAGAATGCGGTAGCATTCAAGGATCCCTGACGGCTTTTCACACTTCCCGGCAACTGCAGCTTATGTAACCCTAATGTTTACTGGAAAATGCTGCTGGCGAACGCTATGCACGAAATCGAACTTTCTGATAGAAACACGGCATCTTGCGTGTGCCGATTCCGCAGGTTGTTCACAGCCACGCCCCCCCTCCCCTAATTACATAATTTTGATGATTCTTTTATGCTTTAGCACTTTTAATATTGCAGTCTGAGAAGATTGAACATAACAAGCATGAGCTGTCGGTGTTTTTTTTTTTCATGACACGTGTTTGTGTGCTCTGATTCTCACAATTCCGAGGAATAACTTTGTCAAGAATGTGACACAATGTTGCAGAAACTTTAGTGATAGAATGGTTTGGCAATACAACCGCATATACCGCATTTCCTATAGGAAAGTGTGGCATATATATATACCTAAATATATACGGAAATTTTTGCTCACGGACAACTCGACCGACGCCGGCGCCAACCTGATTTTCTGCGACACAGGACCATTAACACTATCGCGTTCAAATAGAAATTACGTGTGCTTTTCTCAACTTTTTGTTGTCACCACGATGTGGGTTCACGTCGCAGAAGCATCTTCCATACGTCTTAGAGGCGCTTCACAACGCGTTCCATTCATCATGCCGTATTGGTGAAGCAGCGCATTGACCAGGACAAAGTGGGGAGACACAAGAATACACGAAACTCGCTGCACTGGCAACTATTTTATTTTGGAACGAACACTTCATCTTTATATACCCGCGCTCCCTCCGACGTCAAATATGTGCAAGACAAGAATAACAGCACTTAAAAAAAGAAAAAAAAAAACATACCCGCGCACACTCGGGCGTCAAAGATAGGTAACATATCATACGACACGCTGTATAATCCTATCCTAATCGTTGTACCCCTAACAAATTCATTTTTACAAATTTAATCTAGTGACCTTCAAAAAAGGCGACCTCTATATAAGGCTTAAAAAGATGGAATTTAAACTCACCAGTAATAATGCGAATAGCTTTCTGGAAGCCGTAAGACTTGCATTGACATCCAGTGTCAATGATTTCAGCCATAGGTTTCAGGGGAGCTCTACCTAAATTTTAAAAAAAATTCAGAGCCCTTGTACTACTGTGAAGAAGGAAGTCAGCGAAGCTGTGACTATGGTGGGTCTGCTATAGTGAATATTGCTATAGTGAATTAATATATTATCATTATTGACTATATTGAGCGAACAAAGAGACATACACTCAAACATCCCGGTGTTCATCATTTATTTTGTAACCATGGTAACCATCGCCTTCTGATCACTACGGTATACGGCGAGTGGTTTAACCACCAAACCCATGCCGAGTGCGAGGGGCATCTGATGATGTCGCCAGGGAAATGGCTACGTCAAGAGAGAATGAGACGCAGCTATTGGTCGGTAGCCTATTACGTTTCATCACTGACGTTTCGACACGCATCGGCATAGACTAGCGTTTCGGCAACAGCGTTCTTCGCTCCGGCGCATTGCTTTTGTCTCTTTGGGTCCCACGGGTGACAAAAGTAGTTAAAGGGTGCGTTACTGGTCCCCGATCCAACACGTATAAGTGCCATTGAGATTGGACCCTTTCTGCACTATCACCAGGGTCGGCCCACATGACAGGGATATGCGCCATGGAGCTTGGACCCTTTCTGTGCAATCACCATGATCGGCCCACTTTGTTCTACGCGTCGTTTTGTCCGCGGACGCCATCCGCCAGAACCTAGCCATATACAAGTTTCGCTGTAAATAAAAAAAACGGAGTAGCTTGCACTAATGGCGCAAGGCTAAAACCACCGCGGAGCTGATCGGTTCCTAGCTGGTCATGGCTATACGAAGTGATGTTAAGTTATACGAAGTAATGCCAAGTGATGCTAAGTTATACGAAGTGTATAAGCATTTCCTCTTGGTCCGTGGCATCGCGGAAGGCCTCGCGAAGCACTTGCAGTCCGAGCACACGTATACTACTAGATCTCCTTGGAGGCTGCGATGATCTATCTTGGCAGGCGTTGGTTGTGGGAGTTGAGGGACGTTGAGGCGGACTTGGGGGAAACAGGAGGGTTTATTTACATTATTTACAGTGAAAATATACAAAGTAATGAACAGTCATACAGTGATCGACGGTCGGCAGCAAATCGGACGCTGCGGCCCGTGGCAAGAAGAGGAACCTTCTTCTCCTTGATTTGTCGCTCTTTTAACCCCTTCGGTCTCTAGGAGTCTCTCGGAATTCCTCGAATTCTGTTGAGGCTCTTCGGGGTCCCGTCATTTCCGGCCAATCGTCGAGCCCGCTCAGGTGTCGTCATTTTCCTCCCCTGGTATTGGCCCGTGCAAGTGCCGTCATATTCGGCCAATGGGGACGCTCCGAGGGCTCCATTGTCCGATGGTTGATTTGCCTCCGGCGTTGCCTCCTCGCCTGGAAGCGCTCAGCTGCCGGAGACCGGATGTTCTCGGAACGAACCTGCACAGTTGCAAAACCGCTTTGCTCTCGACCAAGGCCTCCTACCTGGAACCGGGCCCATCTCCCGTTGCACTTTTGGGAAGAGTCAAGCCGGATGAGAGGCAATAGCTTGATGTGGTGCGCATGAGGGGGAGGGTGTCGCCAACCTGTCTAACGGGTCCGGTAGCGTGGTTGATGCCCCTCGGCGCACCATTAGCAGCGAGAAATTGGAGTGGCGCCCTCTACGAGTGACGTCACGGCCACGTTCCCTTCGTGCATGCTTGTGGTATTGGTGGCTCGAGCCGTACTTATGGAAGGATATGTCAGCTTCTTTTTACTGTCATGCCTGAACGGCAGTTTCTTCTTCAAAATCGCGAATCGTGAAAATTTTCGACGTGGATATCGCAAGCTATGTAGCATTGAAGGGGTCTACTGGTTTTGCAATGCGTATATGCGCAGTGTCTGTCCATAAACTTTGCGTAAAAAGAATGTCTGTAATTTCAACACACGACGTTGTGTATGATGCTCCGCAAAACATTTAGCATTCCCGTAGTACTTAGCTATGAGAGACATTGCATTGTATAAGGAAGAAAAATCTTGGTATTTCTTGTCAATATTATAAATGCGTGTTAGAAGGAAACTGCACAGCGAATCTTTTATGGTGATTCATAAATTACTATGGTGAGTGAGTTGTTCTAGTCAAATATGGCTACTTTATTAATGCGTAAAATGAAGAGTTAGGCGCGCATTTTGCATGAAAACGCTTGCTAATACTTTCACCGTTCTCTGAAACAGGCACCCAGAAAGCGCATTGCTCATGGCTCTTAACACGACGGCGCGTCAAGTATAGCATGTATATAATTCACGAATACCATAACAACAATCACGTGAAGGAACAGTTTCATGGTTAAGATCGAGCCTATCAATTTCAAGCGAGAAAATGTTTTATAGTGACCCTCAATTCCCTTTATCGACATCATGGCACAGCCCTTACGCAAATAAATCTACTGACTGTCGTTATGGCGAGGCACGCATTATTCGCGAAACCCATCAGCTCACTACAACTTGGAATTGAAACCATGAAGTAGTTCTTTAGGCGCCAATTGCAATGCCTAAGATATACTCGAGGCTATACAGCGCAGCTTAGGCTGCGCTGAAGAGGAAAGTTCAAACGCCTTCTGCCTAACCATGTCTCGATCCTGCGTTGTTTAACTACACCCAAACTGAGAACTATTCACTTCGTGAGCATAAAAGAGAACCTCACATACCCGCCTCATGGAGAAGACACCACAGGATTCAAATGAATTGACTTGAGTTTTGACCTCCACAGGGGAATAACGATATCTTCAATAAGCCCCATACTTCTAATGAATGAGGTTTCGGCTTTTCTTTCTAGCTGCAGCCATACGGTCCAAAAGGCATATTTCACTAAAAAATTTGGACCGAGCAGCCTGTGTCAGTTCGCCAAACAGATTCGTGATGTCTGTTCCTCAAGAAACAAGCAGCAGTAAATTGCACAAGTGAGTTGAACGTGTAGCGCGTACAGAAGAGTGAATAATTATTGGTACATTCCTTTGCGTATTCTGCAAATAGCTGTAAGCCTCAATTAGCTTTACTTCAAATTTCTACTACTTAATGTTAACTGGTGAAGAACGGCCTAATTTTGAGAAGCAGTTAAAGAAAGAAGTGGTACTAGTTGAATCTAAACTGCGTGTCAGGTCTTCGGGCTACTGCCGAGCGTTTCTGAGAAGAAATGAAAATTGAGATATTATAGCATGAGCTACTCGTCGTAAGCAAACACGTTTTAATGGGTTAAAATCAGGTAAATGTAGCAGTCATAGTGACATGCACGTTGCATCACTGCAGGTATGGTTTTCCTATGTGCTATGTTTATGCGTTTATGCTTTTATTAGTCAGGTGCTATTTATGCTTTTTTATTGGTCCCCCAATCTGCAAAGTCTAGATCCGCGCATGAAAAACACGCAATAGGCTGGTCTGAGCTCCTTCGGCTGGCACTGCAGCGTTGCCCTTGAGAAATAAATTGTCGTCTAGGAAATAAGCTCTTTGAATAAGTTTGTGCGAATGAAGACGTCGTAAAAATGTATTTGAAATGACCGTCATAAGTATACAAGCACAGGGAACGACAGTGAACAAACGGAAGCACTGCAGAATGCGCCCGGACAGCGCCCGAACGGCAGCAGACGACAAGCGCGAGCCCGCGCCCTGACGTCACGCGAGCAGCGCTCGCAGCGCCCCTGTAGGTCGTTCTCGGGGCTAATAATTGGCATGCGGCCTTTTGAGATGGTAGGGAAACTTAAGTGATTACGGGAAAGTGTCCGTATCTAACAATACATAGAGGAAGCCGGGCGAAAGCTATGCACAGCGTACGGGCGGCGCGCAGCAGACGAAAAGCCGGTATGACGTCAGGCGCATGCGCAGTAGCACGCAGCTGGTGGGAGGTCGGCCGAGCCGCCGCCAGAGGCGCCTGCTGCAATCACGTACACCGCTAGCGTTCGGCGCTAATGCAGGGAAACGGAGAAGCGCGGTTGGCGTCGGCAGCACCTCTGCGCGTTGCCTCGTTGGCGCAGCTACAATTTGTTTCTGTCTCTCTATTCCTCGCTCTCATTTTCTCTTTCTCTCTCCCGAGCATAGCGCGTGACCAACACCACCTAAACATGAGAAGGCATGGGTGCTCCGTCTAGGTGGTGTTGGCACGATGCACGCGTTCTCTCTCGCTCCCATTTTCTCTTTCTCTCCCGAAAGCATAGCCAACATCACCTAAACTCTAGTCTAGGTGGTGTTGGCTAAAGTCCCTAGATATTTTTTTTTTTTGCTTTCTTTAAGCGACAAGCTTTGAAGTACCGCCGACGAATCTCACTGGGCGGCGCTCATTCCAGCAGCCATGTTCTTCCTAACGCTGTTCACCCGCATTCACTAGCACGCTGCTGCGAACAGCGTAGATAGCAGCGGTCGTTGACGGTCCGATGCTATCTAGGAAGATAAAGGTCGGCTGACGGAGTAGATTTTGCTGCTTAAAAAAAAGCAGGAAATCTAGGGACTTTAGTGTTGGCATAGCGCGCGACGCTTCGCGAGGTGGTTGCTAGGCAACGCAGTAGCAGGCAGCTGCGGCGTTGCTGGGGGCCATGGCTACGGCGTAGCTGGCTTTTCGCGAAACGCGCACGACTTGCCAAAGGCGAACAGGAACAAGCGGAATCCATGTTCCGGAAATCCTATAAGGCGGCGCTCAAGCTACCCCAGGACACTCCCACGAGCAACCTCCTCGCATTGGGTCTGCACAACACCTATGCAGAACGTTGCGAAGCGCAACTCGCCACGCAGCTGCATCGACTTACACAAACACCAACGGGCTGCGCACTGCTCCGACGCCTCGGCTATACCTGCCAGCTCCATGAACAGCTCTCCGCAAGCCCATTCCAGACCACCTTCGTACCGGTCGCGCCGATCCCCCGCAATATGGATCCCCGACTACATCAGGGACGGCGGGAAGCCAGAGCGGCAGCCCTCGAACGAGAGCACGGGCACATTAAGATCACATACTATGTCGACGCCGCCAACTACGACCGTACGAACACCAAGGCAGTAACCACAGTTATGGACAACACACTCTAAGAACTGACCAGCACCTCCATACAGTGCTACAAGATCACCGAAGCCGAAGAAACAGCCATTGCGCTCGCTCTTGCTCACGACTACAGACAGAGACGATCGCTCAGAGTTATGACTGACTCCCAACCGCCTTGGGCGGTTGGGAGTCAGTCAGCCTCAGCCAGCCTGCTCTCGGGCGCATCAGCCAGCCAGCCCTCGGTATCATCCTGAGCGCGACAGACACTGGCGAGCATCTCAGTAGACACACCCGCCCAATTCAGCATCAGATATAATATGGACTCCGGGCCACATGGGGCTGGAGGGAAACCAGGCGGCGGATAGAGTAGCTCGAGGGTACACGAGCCGAGCACCCTCCAACTGCTCCCTAGAGGAACCCGTTCCCGTCCCGTGCGACTACTCGGCCACTCTAAACCACTATAGACGACTTAGGAGAACCTATTCCCCACCACACCGAACACTAAATAAAGAGGAATCGATCAGCTGGAGACAAATCCAAACCGGCACGTATCCCAATTTGCACATCCTCAGTAAAACACATCCCACGGCATACCCTCCTCGCTGCCGATGGTGCTCAGCTAAAGCAGCCTTATTTCATAGCACGATGGAATGTCAGGCTATCACTGCCGTAGCACCCATACAACACCCTACAGCGGAGCGGTGGGTAGAGCTGCTGGCCAGTGAGAGCCTGGACGATCAGCTGAGTCTGATTGACCGGGCCCGCAAAGCGGCAGCCGCAAGCGGAGCCCGTGACTGAGGGACTCCCACCGCAAGCCAAGAACCTCCGACCACTCGGAGTCTCTCCGCAGCAATTTTAGGGCCAACAAATTAGTTTTCACCACCACGTTTTACGGCTGGCTTAAACAGCGGCGCTGTTAAAAAAAATTAGGGGCAGCTGGTGGACCGAAGACTGGGCAAAAAGCGAAGCTGGTGACCCCACCTCGCTTTATCTTAGTTTGGCCAAGTTTTGGGGAGGTTCTGCTTCGAGGCTCGGCCACCGCTGCGCATATCGTCATATGCGCAGGCTTTCCCGCAATAGCCCTACATTGATCATGTGGCGAGGCGGGACGTCTCAGAAGCGGTGCTGCCGCGCTGCCGCCGCGATAAAATTCCAATTTGCCCGAACCTCGCCGCACCAGCCGCTAGTGCTGCCGCCGCCGCTCGAAACAGGTTTCTGCGCCGCGGCGGCAGGAATTGCGAGCGTTTTCGCTCGCATGTGAAACAGGCTTAAGGCGAAGCGATGCGGTGCGCGCAATGACGTCACAGCTCACGCAGCTGTGGCGAGGTTCGGCGCGGTTGGCGCAGCTGGGGCGAAGCGTCGCTAGGCGACGCATGGTGACGTCATCGCCAGGCGGAGGTTTTGCGGCCTACACTCGACGGACCAACCTCCAGCTTAAACAGCTTGGCCAGTTCACAGTAAAGTCCCTATATAAGAAAAGTACCGCCATCTACTCTTTCCTCCGCCGCCTGCTCTCCTAAAGCGCTTGCTTTTATTGCGATAGCAATTATATGGACACTCAAAAGCAGATTTCTGCCGTCGGCGTCGCCGTCGCCGTCGCCGTGAGGTTCCGTATGACGTCAATGGAGATGAAATCGTTGCCGCGCGCCGAACGCTGTATGTGCGAGTGAAAGGGCGCGAGGGGCGCGCGCTTTCACGGGGAGTGAACGCAAGGCGGAGAACAAACGCGCGTTCTGCGCCGTGCTCGCTTAAGGGCTGCAGAAGTAGGCGTCTCTTTCCTCCTTTACAATCACCATATATGTAGAGCAAACGCGCCTTATGCCGACGCGCGAGAGGCCGTGGGGGAGGGGGGAGGGAAGGGAGGCGACGTTTAGCTGCGGCACCAAGTGCCTATTTATATCAGAGGCTCCGGCAACAGTCACCAACGCCGCACGCATTTTGAGCAAACGCGGGCAAAACGCCGACGTCGTCGACAACAGTTCTGCGTGTTGCCGGTGCTGCTGCATGTCCAAGTTTATACAGCTGATAAAGCTGCTATCATTACTCCGCATAGCTCTCTACAAATTTGCTATCGCAATTGATGCTTCGCCTTTCAGGTGAAACTGCGACAACTTTTTTTTCTTTACTTTTTGCTTGCGAAAGCCAAGTCGACGGTGGCGCACCTAGAAAGTCCACGTTGAAGCTTTCAGGCCGGGCGCGCGCCGCCGCCGCCGCCGGCGACTGCGGCTGCGCAGAGGACATTCAACATGGCTCTGAGGCAGAAAAAAAGAAAATATAAAGAAGTGAAAAGCGCGCGCTATCATCGTCCAATCGGAGATACAGGAGAGAGAGAGAAGCGGCGTTTATCAAAGGATCTTATATAGGGACTTTAGTTCACAGGGGTATGTGCCATTGCGCTTGGACTCTTTCTGCACTACCACCAGGATCGGCCCACATTTCGGCGGTACACCTGACGGCAAACGCCTAGGATAAACAGCTTCGCTGTTAAAAGTGCTAACATAGAAATCATACCACCTTTCTTCGATATTAATTAGCAGTAACCACTTCAACAATAAATTTTCAGGCAGATTTACCTAGCGTTCATGGAACAAGTCATGAAGTAAGCTTCAAGAATTTTCCGATTAGATGATGTTACAGTGGTTCATCAAGCTGATGAAATACGCTGATGAATCTTGGCGACAAACCAGATGAAGCAAGCATGCTATCAAAGGTAACATGTTTATTGCGCCTGCAAACATTTGTTTTCATCGGCAGCAGTGCTCGCCTCCAATCTGTAGGAATTTTGTGCCTTGAAAAGAAAACCTAGTTACCGTTCTAGTGGTTTTGTGTATTTACGTCTTGCAATGTCGAAATAAATTTCCCTTTGTGGGAGTGAATTTACACGCCACAGCTTATCGGCATCCTTTAGCTATGTACGTTTCGACGGACCACCGAGACTATAGGACGTCGTTGTGCCAAATGTCCCCTTTGTGTGCTCACCGTTAGCAGCCGATAGTTTGCGGAGTCCACAAGAAATGCAAAACGTCCTTGGAGAGAAGGCGCTACCGGCTCTGACGCCATACGACGCCTTCTGAGTTGCAGTCGAATGCCTGAATCAACGCAAATGGGGAATGGGCTTGTGCTAGCTTTATTGACTGCTAGGATAGCGTGCTGCACATATGATGCAAAGTGTGGCGCGGTACACTTGGAAGAGTATCCTCCAGCACTTTGCGATATCAGCGTGCCTTGCATCACCAATAAGGGGAAATGCGAGTTATCGTATCGCACAAACAATGATTTTAGCACACAGACGGTTGTCTTTCATAGGAGAATAAGTATTTTTTACATGTTAGGGGACACAGATTTGAAAACCAATGTTCCGTAGGTAGTATAAGGGACGCAGCTGCAGGGGATACGTGAAACATCTTTTGCGGGCTGCAGATGGTGTATGGGCACTAAGGTAGAAGCGAACTAACGAAATGGAGAAGTTATATTGCTTCATGCATTTGAACGCTTACATGCCTAACTTGTGTGACAGCTGGAGGGGGTCTTACAGTCTAGTTTCGCTGTCGTGTCACTACCTATTCGTAGCGGGTCCGTTTGTTTTGTAGAAGGTATTTCAGCGCTACAGAGTAAGAAAATGACCTTCCCCCCCCCCCCCCCCCCCACTGGTGGCGCCACAGACTGCCATGGGCCCTCAAGACAGCCGCCCTCGTATATAGATGGTTGGTGCTCCGGCGCTTGCCTGAATCTCCTGTGCTTGCGCTCACTATGGAGACGAACACATTCCGCCGTGGTCGAAGTAGTTGGAAGTGGCGAATGCCCGAGTCTCAGTCTCTTCCGGATCTTCAAACGTGTAGGCCCAAATAGCCTCTCTGAACACCGAACGTGGAGCCAAATCAGCTTCCATTGCGTCGTGCGAGGCGGGACATCGTCGCCATCTGCTCTCGCCACATATGCATGATCGAACAATGGGTATTTTACTTTACACAACGCTGATATCAAAGTAAAGCGCGTTACATTTATTAACGCATTAGAAAGCTTACATGCTTGACTAATGGCACACCCGGTGGGGTCCCTCCGGTCTAATCGTGCGATCGTGGTAGCTCCCCAATCGTATACTGGGCCCGCCGTGGTCACAGGTGATTGCCGCGAATCTTGCTGCCCACGTTCACTTCACGGCATTTTTGGGCCCTATGTGTCGAAGGTGGTGGTTGCCCACAGCCCAGCAAGCCTGACGTTTTTGCAAGGTATTGCACACTAGGAAGTTTTGTAGTTACTGATACCCACAGGCTTGAGTTTTATAGATTTTACCTGATATGGCCTGAATGTTCTCTTCCAAATGCAATCAATCCCGCTAGGATCGACGAACGTATACAGCCAAGCTATGATTCTCTGAACGCCATGCAAGAAGCTAAATTTAGTTCCGATTGCGTCATGCGTGACGCGACGATAGTGCCACCTGTGCAGGCGACACGCGCATAGTGGAGTAAAGGCTTTTTTTTTTCCTCTACACAACAGTGACAAGTATGGCGTGCGGTTAGTATAGTTGCAAAGGTAAAAAGGAGATAGTAATTTAACATGTTTTTGTTAAAGACATTTTGTCAAAGAAGTGATATTCGGCTTCACTATAAATGCGACATGAACACTTAGGAGTGTCAGTGAACTGGTAGCGATTAAGTGCCCTGTCAAACGCTTTTGGTGTTTTCGAACTGTCGTGATTATGGACTTAGCATCCGGCTGTGCACATTTTGTTATTAGGAGAAGATGATTTGTCAGGGCTCATATGTTTACGCGTAATCGCAGGGAACGGCGCATGCCGTCATAGTATACTTAAAACACTTCTCGTGTAAACATATTTTCCTATGTTGTCGTAAGTACAAGAATTGGAAAAAAGTCTGGTGTCACTGCAAATCCGTTAATGCGAAGCATTATATGGGAAAATTTCAGCAAGGTCAATTTCAATTTTTCTATTCACCGTAAAAATAATTTTTCCTGTTTCGAAATTAAACGTTTATTCCTCCTCGTATACATCGAATATGATAATGCTACAAGCCTATATTATGCCTAGTAATATCAATAATTATAGCTAATCACGAGGAGATATGCAGGAGTTAAATAGGGAAGTTTAATACAAAACTCGGTCTCTTGGTTTTGTTAGAAGTGTGAAGTGATAAGCTAACTTATGAGTTTCAAAATATTCCGTATTATCTATGTAGGGTTCCTTTAGGCTGAGTCAGATGGCCCCACAATAATTTGGGAGTCCTAGGCCCTCCAGCTAGCGAAGGCCTCTTCACCAGCAACAATCCGAAGCTCCGCCCTCTTCACGCGCTAGAAGGGTAGCTACCGGGCAACTGGCGTGCACTTGGCCCGGAGACGCCCGATCATTGGCGCAATGACTGCACAGCGGGTGCCGTTTACCACTCTCGACAGCTGCTTCCGCTGTCAGACTGCCAACATGCCTGGACTAAAAAGTTGAGCGTTGTTTCAACGTCCCGCACCCGAACAGCCAACGATAAGCAGAGCTACCCTATAATATACGCTTTGATTAGTCAGAAAAGTGCTTAAGGGCCCCTTTATCACGGCCTTAGCACTTCTGTTTTATAGTTATAAGTGAGCGCATAAAACATGTATAGCTTCCTGCAAGCAGCGCAAAACGTTAAATCTGCGCATAATACAAGAAAGAAGTCACGCCAAAGCTTTGTAATGAGGAGAAACTAACCCATCACTGGTAGCGAAGCACGAATTGCTAGATGCATGAATTGTATATCTGCCTTCGTGTCGTGGCAGAACTCGTTAAAACCGCCCCAGCAATGGATAACTTGGATATGTCTTTTAACAACACTATCCTCTTCTTTTGTCATACAAGACTGTTTACCCTTACTGCGAAACCAATAAACTGATAAATCATTTCGTACCGTCTCTATACTTCAGTGAAGAGGTAATTGATATTTAAGTTTGTAAAAGCCTGCTGTACACAGGGCTGAAGCAAAGGACGCATGTTCTGCCGTGTTTGCTGTAATTGCTCTCTTCGCTTCATTACTAAGCACTTTGCGCGTTAGGACTTTTTAATATTAAAACCTATATCGACGAAAAAAAAATTCGAGGCTTAAGAGGCCCGCAAAGAAGGCAAAGTGTGGAAGTGACAAATTGAGAAAAGGTGCACCAGAACGCTTGCCTCAGCATTCTTCACATCCCTTTATTGGGGAATCCTGAAATAATTACGGGAAACGGCAAGCGTAAAAACTCAGAGATAGGAATGCCGCAGCAGCAACGGGCCGACCACGGTTCATGCACAAATTAATGCGGATGAAAGAACAGTAAATCAATTCTAGACAGCATGGAAACGACGCCAACATTGAACAATACGCAAAAAAGAAAAAAAAGGAAGAAAGTAACAAAAGCGCAAGCATTGAAGATCGCTCGCAGCCGAGGATCATCACGGGGTCGTGATTCGGAAGCGCTCGCTCTCATTTGCGGAAGAAGGCCTCGCAGCGCGCCGTCGTCAGGTAACCGCAATTTCCAAGATCACCCGCTGAGCAATGTGCCGTCACTGAATGGACACTTCGCCGTTTGGTCCGTCATCAACGTCGTTGCTTGCGCGGTGGAAGTGGTAATCTATCGGGGATACGAACGTCACTGACGTGCAATACGAAAAAAAAAACAGCTGTGGAAAGAAAGGACGCAAGCCACTCCAAAGAGAGCGACAGATGAATGAATAGGCCTATATATAAATAAAAGCGCTATTCCCCTCCTCATCATTCTCGTTGCTTTCTTTTTTTTTGAACGTTAGAATTAGGAGTGTCAAAGCGGAAAAATGTGTACATATGTATGTGTATATGCATGTATATGTATCGGGTGTTTGAGCGAACACTTTCAAAAATTTTTAAAGGTTGCCTGTGGCAGATAGCCAATTCTATGGATCATGAGCTGGTCTACTCGAAGAGGAGGACATTACTTGAACAAAAAAATAAAATGCATAATCGACTCATTCAGAAAATTAACTAATTCAGTTTTCAACTAATTACTATGCAGCAATTTACAAACTGTAGCCGTGGAGTCCGCAAGGCGGATCCACTTGGAATGAATTCTCAGGATGACGCCAGTTTCAAGATATAATTTCTCCAATATTGCTGAGTAATGCATTGGTGTTGCTGTTACGTTTCTGCTTCAACGCCTAAAATGATGTTTTCTTAAGGAAGGAACTGGAAAGCCAATACATTTCTACGCAAACGTCGGGAATTACTATCTAGACACTGGTGTCGTCCTGAGAATTCCTTCCAAGTGGATCCGCCTTGCGAACTGAAGTGCAAAAAAATGCATTTCTCATGCATGAAAATAAAGAGAAATTCACTGCAATTCAACTCTAAAGGCGATGCACTACTGCCACCAGATAAGGAGACGCTATGTCGATCAGCATATATATATATATATATATATATATATATATATATATATAAGGCGTCAGCGGGCTTCCGGTATATTGGCCCCGCGATCCAGCAGGGCCGCCGCCTGGCAGGCACTCGATAAACCCGGGTAGTGTGGATTGAGTCACACGTCGTCCGCATACGCCGAATGTGTTTACATGTTCGCGTATACATAGCGCGCATATATTTAAAAACAATTTCGTCTGTCGCTTTAGCACGGCCGTATATAGAAGGTGGTCTGCATTCTCTGGCGATGTTCAGAAGCAATTTAACCTGGTAGTGTTGTCCTAGCGCTGTAATAAAGTCAGTGACTGCCCTTGTCGAGCGCGCAATGTGTGACCGTCGCACACTCCGTTCGCCAGAATCATGCCACTTTAATTGTCGCTTTGTGTTTTGAGTAACGACAGAAAGCACTCTCCCTCGTTTTAAAGAAATAAAGCGGTTCCAGCAATACATGAATGTGGCGCTTTAGCGACTCGACGTGGTGCGTTTAACACTGCGCAATCTCTGTGATCACTAAGCAGGAAAAGAACATTCTTCGTGAGCCAGGACTCATTATCGCGTCGTACACTTAGATTACGATATCTGCATCACGACAATTGCTGAACTCTCGCTTAGTGGTTAGGCGGCGGCCCGAGGTGTCATATTATTATGTGGTACGTTTGACGACATGAGGATTAATTTATTTTGCTGCACGAGTAGATCCTGGGCTTTTGTCTTTCGACTCACTGGTACAATAGGAAAGCTCAAATAGGACAATGAAAGAAAAGTTGTCATCCTTTGTCGTACGAAGCTGCAAAAGAAACCCATACGGTTTTCTTAGAAAGAAAGCTTTACAGTTGAGGAAACATTAATCCTGGTCCAGTATTCGAATTACGAACCCCCGGGGCCAATGTCGTTCGGGGACAGTTACTCTGCCATCTGACCTAAAAGGAGGCGATGGTGAATTATTCGACAGCTTGAAGCACAGGGACACTGAATATGGCAAATAATTTCGGGGGAATTCTGCATGGTGGAGAAAGGTGGATGAACGGGAACCGGTGAAAGGTTTGACGAAATTGGGAAAGAGAACATTAGCTCGCTGAATCGTAGTTTGCGCTTTTTTTCAAGTAAAAAATAAAAGGAACTTGCGGCGCATTTTGTGCAACATGTAATATTGGAGGGAAATATATATAATCAGTTCACTGGGGTCAGCATGTTTCATTACCGCAAAATCGTGCGAAATCGGCCATAGCGATCGAAGCACCGCCACGTACGTTTCAATGAGTGCTGCCGACCGCCTATATCCACAATAATGCGGTGAGTGTGCTGCCACCTGCAGCTCTATGTCACGGCGGATAGTCGTCGCACCATCCCATATCAGCTTGCATAGTTGGATAGGCGCATTTATGGGCAGGAAGTGCGATTGCGGCCTCGTTTGGTGCGTCTTTACTTGACTTTCCGGAGGTCAGTCAACACAAAAAAGGATAGGCTGGCTAAACTATCGTGCTCGGCTTGGTTTTCGCTTATAGCGGCAAAGGAAAGTAAACCACTGGAGCATTGCTTTGTAAAGAGTCTTCTCGATAGATTGTATTCTTTTTTCTATTATAACCCCCCCCCCCTCCCTCGCCCCACCTCCCCCCTATAGCTACTGATTCTGGTGATAGAGCGGTAATATTTAAATCGAAAAGAACAGAAAAATGAAAAGTACTGTTAAGAAATATGCGGGTCCTGGAGATTTCATTGGCAATGTTTTCTTTTCACTTCAAACATTCCGTGCCTCTTTCTGCATTAAGCTCATTTATTATACAAGTACGATTTCCTGAACCTGGCGAAGAACTGCATGTTTGGAGCAACTTTCGGCGTGGACTTTTTGTAAGTCTACTTTGACTCCGACCGCATTGCTTTGTTTTCCGGCTTTTTAAATTCTTATTTCTTTTGCGACAATGCCTCATATGTGTGCAGAACAATGTGGCCTTTGCAACCACTTTTTTTAGTAAGATCTGCTGCCTCTCCTTTGGTCGCCGGCGTCCTTTGATCATCCACGGCAGTATATCTCTTCGATCAATCCCAGTCGTTTAAACACAACCAGACAGTGGCACAGGTGTCCAACTTAGGGCACCTACTTTGAAGCAGAGTTTTGACTATGAACTTGTAAAACAGTGTGCCATTGGCCCTTTCGCCATATACACAATCCTGTCTGCACAGATCAGTCATCTGTATGATTTAGAAGACACCCACAGGGAACTGCACGCATATATGCAGAGCAACTGTGAACGCACAACATTGCTTAAATTAGTAGTGCGCGCAGACTAATCAATAAATAAAAGAATATTTGCGTATATGCTTATATTCAGCGCAAATCTCCATTTCTCGTCTGGCTGCCTAGAAGGCACTGAATTTGAATAGGCTTGCATGAAGTTGAATGATCCAGCCACTGTCTATGGGGCTTTCTGTAGAAACTGTTCTACAGGGCGCAGTGCAGGACATTGCCGGGAACAAATAAGATTTTCAAAGAAGTGTTTCGCAGATATATAGAACTCCTAGTAACAGTTACGTAAAAAAATCCACACACAATCTCCTGTGGGAGTTATCTGAAAGATGCGTAAGCATTTCGTAGAAACAACGTGGTGTTCAGTGGTCGTATACATATATAGAGTTATTTACTCTTAGCGATACATACTTACTGTGTGCTGGAGCGACTCTGCCATCTTAAATCCTCCGTGATATTCGGCGCAATTCCTTCCTTATACGCCTGAGGTGAATTCAAATCACTTAATATATCCAGCTTACTCATTTATTATGCATACTCAAGGCCTTGCGCATAGCTTCCTGAAATCTTCCAAGACTTTTGCTACACCTCTCTAATTTACACGACGCAATTCCTGCGTTATATATCATATACCGTATACCCAAGTCTTTTCAACCACTTCACAATATAACAACTTAGTAGCACTTCCACATTCTATCACTATATTCGACGCATATTACTGAATGATGTGCCAGCTCTGCCGTGTACAATACAACTGTGCCACCTCGACACCGACCACGTCTCCGTACGTTGCAGCCGTCACCGTATGAAAAGCGGCCTGAAACAACCTATTACATGTTGTTTTGCAGAGAAGCTGCAATATAAGTGGTGTTCCGCAACGCTTTTCGGGCGACAAGAAAGGCCGGCGCGCGATGGCGTGGTGGATATTAAATGCAGAGGCAACACAGCTTGTTGTGTTGAATGTCAGAACTCAAATTTTTTTCTGATCCTCATAATGGGTGATCATAATAGAAAAGTATACCTTGCGTACATCTCATTTGACTGGGCAACAACATATATGAGCGGTGCTTCTTTTTAACCAGTGATCCGTTATATTTGCTTCTCACGTTGCAAACGTCATACCGGCTCGAGGTACACGGCTGGTGGCGGTCAATTGTCGCGCGTGGCGCCATGGCGTGGAAGTCCTCATCCAAGAGAAGGGAGCCCCGGCGGTAAGCCATCAAAGAGATACCTACAGATGTTTCGAAGGGCGTCGTAACTTGCTCACACAGCGTCGCCGTATGATGTTTCTTGGATGTATCAGTTGGCAGATTGGGTATCTGTGAATAATTTTTACACTACACTATGTTTTTTTTTTTGAAGGAAAAGTAGATTAAGTAAATAACGTGGCGTTGTTTCGGAGAAGATTCTATAGAGAAGGTGGTGTCCATGTGTGCCGGAAATCCAAATGTGACAGTAACATTGCTTTGTAGAGGGTAGGAGTAATGTTATTGGTTATAGCTTAAAGTGTGTAATTGAGTTAGGGGTTCTTTCAATATTTGCTAAGTGGTTGTTTTATTCATGTTTTGTGCATCTATATAACACGTACTTTGTTTGCCCCCTGTGTACATCTACTGAGAGAACTAAACCTGGCGCCTATAGCTTCAACTTGCATTCGGTATGGGCGGCATGATGTGGGTAATGTACAATGAGAACTTTAGCCATGTAGGTTATTTACAGCGTTTGTAGAAAATTATTTATACAAATTGTTTGCGAGAACTAGAGAAGCGTGTTCTACGAGACGCATAGAAATTCAGTGCAATCTCCTGAAAGGATTCATTCTTTTTCTATAGTCAGTGGGATGCTGCAATGGTGTACTAGCTGACATTGTGGATTTTGATTATGAGAGCGTTTCTGTTATAACACGATGGAGAAATATATTTCCTGCTTCACATTGCAATGACCACTTAGCTGAATGTTGGTGCAGGGTTCATGAATATTTTTTGCTTTTTGTGTGTATTCCTTGTTTATATTGTTTTCCATGTTGACGAAGGACCAATGTTGGAAGGTTTACCAGCTTTGTAATAATTATTGCATTCCAACTGTTCTTGTGTAGCCGCTTGTCTATACACTTCTTCATGAGCTGGTGAAAAGCTTGCAGTGTATAGAATAAATAAATAAATAAATAATAAATAAATAAATAAATAAATAAATAAATAAATAAATAAATAAATAAATAAATAAACAACTGGGCATGCCACAATGTTCAAATTTTCGAGAGACCATAGTTACGGGTGAGGTGGGAGTAAACTTTCATGAGCGTCAGTTAATTACAATATTTGCAAAAAATGTCACAGTTTCGTCAAATGTCAAAATGTCCTAAGGGCGAAGCAATGAATGCGATAGCAACACAGCAATGTCATACGAAGTAAGGTGAGCGGCTTTGGTAGCAATATGAATTGTAGTAAACATGAGCTGATTAAGTAAGCAGGTGTGCTGCGGCGTAAGTAGACCGACATGAAGAGAGACTCGATGACCACAAGAAGGCGCGTGTGAAACGGTGGTGTTGATGAGAAGCGCTTCCCGTGGGCAGCGCGTGCGAAGGGACACACCTGTAGCGCTGCACTGCCGACCCGGGCAGCATTGCATGTGTAGCGTGCGTTGGAAAATGTGGCCCGACTATTACTAACTGATAGAACAAGCGTGGTGTGGGCGCGCACAAACAAACATGAATAGATCACACTGAATGACTGCAGAGAACGACTGTCAAAACGCTGGCAGCAAGCGCATATGCCGCAGCAACGGGCGAAGGTACGTGCGGTCTATCGCTTCAACGGAAACTGAGCGGCGAATGCACGGTGCATAAAGGTCAGAGCCGTGTGGAGATAAGCGACGGTGCGAGCGAGCGACGAGCGCGGTTGTTGGCAGAGTACCAATGCGCCCCCCCCCCCCCCCCCCGCTCCCTCCGGCGCTGGCTTCCCGCTTCCTTGCTTGCGCGTGGGAGATTGAGTGCGTTCGCTCTCCGTGATAGCGCGCGTCCACGCACGCTTCCGCTGGGGCATACGGCGCGCGGCGAAGATTTTATCTATAGGGAACCTCACGGCGACGGCGACGGCGACGCCGACGGCAGAAATCCGGTTGAAGTGTCCATATAATTGCTATCGCAATAAAAACTTTAAAACTATGTTACGCAGTCCTTATATGCATGGTTTAAAACTGTCCTGTGCGAACTGAACGCGACGCAAGGCCTTAGGGGGTATGTTAAAAGCAGTGTGTGGTTGAAGTATAAAGTTTGCATTTTAATTATGGGTCTTGCTCACAATTTACGAATGCTCGTTTTTTCTCTGTTATGCCTAACAAGAAGCTCGTAAAGTTTCCATCGTTTCTGCAGTGAACTGAATGAGGAGCGGTAGTTTATATTTGCAGGAAATTGCATGACGTTTCAGAGGATATTATCAAAGGGAACAATTGCAGAAAGTGGACTAAAATGCTCTTTGCTGCCACTGCCTTCTTCATCAATTCTACAGAGCGCCATAAGTATGTCGTACGTATAGCGTAGAATATTTGCCTAGTGTACTCGGAGCTAGCCCCGTGTTTTTCGTTTCTGGAAATTTAGAAATATTGCAGGCTGATTTGCGCGGATAGAATAATGGGTGAGTATTAATCATGTCCTTTGCAGTACATTGCTTATGCAAGTGCTCCAAGGTATCGTGCAATCATTCGCCATGGTAGCCCAGTGGCCAGGAAGTGTGCATATAGCCCAATGGCTATATGCACGGAATGGGTCAACTGAGAGTGACATCGACTTCTTTGCGAAAATATGAAGTCGTTTTGTAGCGGATAGAGACATCAATATAATGCTAGTAAGAATATAAGTGGAACCGCCATTATGCGCCCACCCGCTGGCGCCAGCTAAAGAAAAAAATTCAAGTGCCTACGCACAAGTATAAGGGGCGGTTGGCAGGTGGGCATTGGCGCTGTGGTGGGTTGGCTAGACGTTGGTATCCCCCCGTCCCTAAAAGCGCAGCACCGCACCACTTCTCTGCCATAATTCTCCTTTCCCAACCTTCGCATTTTCCCTACTCGACTTTCCCTTTCGGCTCAGAGCCGTGGACATAAATATAGCGCCCCTTTCCCCCTTTCGCACAATAGCGCCCTCTCTCACTGACAGGCGTGTCCCGGTGTCCGGCGCTCACTTGCTGACTTCCCGGCGCACCGCCCTTCGGAGGGATGTGGCCGCCGGTCTCTCGCCGGCGAGGGCGGGAAGTCAGCGGGGGCGGTTCGCTTCTCCTGCTCGACGCACTGCCCATCAAAGCAATGCGCCTATGCTAGCACAAACCACAACCGGTCTAATTGATGCACGCGCGTCCGCTCGCGTGTGTATTCCAGACCTGGCGGTGCACAATCATAGTAAGGGCAGCTTGAAATCTGTCAGTACAAAACGGCTTCGTCTGGCTGCAAACTGTGAAGAGGATAAGTTATCTATTTGCCACAATCATACGAATTTACGGTGCTGAGTGTCCGCAAAGTAGCTGTGCAGTCAGAAATTAAGCAAAAATATGATAATAATTGTGAACTACACTTCAGTTTCAGGTGTTATATGACAGCGCAAGATCTGTAGTTTATCTAATATTGCCTGCCGGCTTCACTCAAAGGTCGAATGTACTTGAAGAATACGAAGTGCAAAAGCTACAGACAGCCATTACCCAAGCACATCGCATAGATAATTGCAGAAACCGTCAACCGAGTGTTTAACAATATGGAGCGTCGTGTGCAGAAAATTGTCCTAAAGCCAGTGGTGGACATTTTCAGCATCTTCTGTCGTGATCCCTGCACTGCCGCAAGCAAATCTTTAAATTTTAGGGCATTATTTCCACTTCGAAGTTACTTTTCGGGCCCCTTACATTATACTGGAAGGCAGATATCTTGCAGGTGAGCAAATATCACTTTTATCATGCTACTCTATATAAAGAGGTGGAAGGGAACTAGATGTTTCCCCATCACAGTAGAATCTTCAAACCCTCCTGCTCCTAGCAATGCTAATAATGTAATCAACTATAGAACCCTCCTTGATAATAAGAAGTGCAGTTCGGCAGATCATGTAAAGCATGCAAATAAGCCCTGGTCTCTCCGAGTAACAGAAGTGGGCCCCAATGACTGGGAAATGCAGTATATAAACGCAGTATATATGGGGTGGTGTGGGTCAGGTTGAGTGAGGGATGAAGAAATTAGTAGGCGTGTACGACCGAGTCAGTTGACGCAACACCGACATAATTAGAGACCGCTGGGACAAGTCTCTATCCTGCAGTGCATGTAAAATAGCTTGAAAATGGTGTTGATCAATACATAATCCGTGACATTTTTTGTAATTTAAGGGGTGTTGGTACAATACGAGGGAACAACTTGCTAACACGTTATCTGTCGGTTGTACTATCGGTTAATTATCTTCCTGCCGGTTAACCATAGGTATTCCGTAACTGTGCTTCTTGCGTCACCAGACATTGAAGCTGTTCATTTTTGTGGTGTGGCCTTCTCCGCTGGCAAAGTAATCGCGCCACCGGTGAACTTCAAAGATAAGTGCAGCGGTGTTCCTAGGAACCCTTGTATTTTTTTTTTTTTGTAAAGAAATCCTCTTGGTCTGTCGGGTCAACTGAACAGTAAGGCAGTGCATTTCTGCTTTTCTGATATTGTCTTTCACCAAACCGGGATGGTGACATTTTTCTTTAATAAAGCAAGCCCACATCATGATAAACTACTCGAAGACGACTGATAAACGACAGGAGACAGAACATCATGACAGCTTCCCCCTTCGCCCGGCGTCCTCATAAATCACAAGCACCTGTGCGTGAGCTAGTTCTTGTTATTTCTGTGCATGACGCCTGCCTCCATCAACTAGTTGGCTCGATGATGACCCTCGCGATAAATCACATACTCCAACAGAACTGCGCAATGAGTGCGCAAAAAATTTAACAAATAGAAAACAGCGTAAGTGAAAAAAAAACAGAGTGGAGGGGGGTTAAGAGGCAGAATATGAATGCCTAATCTACGGGGTGAATATTTTTTATGTCACAAAATTGCCTTCAACTTTTCTCTTTAGTTCATGTAGCGATTCGGCACGTAGGCATCAGTGTGCTGAATTACAATGATTACGCACTCTCTATGGAAACTCACGCCTCACTGCCCTGTGGAGCAATATTGTCATTTTCTTTCCCAGCAAGGTGCGTTTTTCTGTGCTTCTGAAGTACAACTCCCTCTACGAAAGTTTTCTCTTCCGTCCTATAGAAATCCATAATGTTACGTTCGGCAAATAAGAAAACTGGGCTGAGTGCTTTGTATTATCCAATTGCTCACGAGCAAAAAGAAGAAAAAGGATACTTGCGCCGCAAAGGGATTCTAAATGAATGTTATGCAAAAGGATTCGCTGCTCTTTATTTCGTCGTCTGAAAGTACCTGTTCTCTATAACGGGAAGGCAGCGAAATTTAAACAAACGTAGAAATCCAGAATGCAAAGCTATACTTTGCTTTGCTTAATACATCCCGTTCATTCTCCCCTGCCCACAAGCGCAGTTCTTGCGTCAGATAACTTATTATGTACCTGTGTGTTAACGCCGAGCCATACATAAGCAGCACACAGTCTTCCCCGCGCAGAAGCGATACCAGGGGCACAAATTGCTTAAACTTGCTGCACACTCGAACAACTTGTGCAACAGTCTTTCATGCAACGACGAAGACACCCTCATGTATATATTTAGGAGAGCTTCCTAATGCTTCCAGGACCACTGCATGATTAAAATCAGGACGACTCAGCACAGAGGGGGATCCCAAGTAGCCCCTCTAATTTATATCGACCAGTGGCTCAGTGTCACATCCAGCCAGGTAGTTGCGTTGTATTTACTATATACTGTGGATACATTGAGCGCCTGCCATGGTACTGAATATCAGCTACCAGCCTACCAAAACATGAAAACTGCTTTTGTAAAGACAATATTATGGCAAATATACACGCGCCATACATACCCACACAAAAAAATCAACATAACAACGTTTGGCTACAATGTGAAAAGAGTTGTTTACATGATTTTTTTACAAGATTTTTATGGACTATTAGTAAACAGTGGCGGCGTTTTATTTGATTGCTCTCGTTGTTGTCATTCTCTAACTTCTAGTGAGAGACTGAAGTCTTATTTCTGTTATCCTAATTGTTCTTTTGCCGAAAAACTGGCGGCGTAAATATAATTATAACGGTCACACATCCAACTTCGTCATACTGTGGTGACTGATACTGGTCTCATATATTTGCCGCAGCATTACTAAAGTGCGGAAAACCGAAAAACAAAGGTACTGAGAAAGGCCCAGCCCCAACCTTGCGGCGACGAGAAAGTATTTTTTTTTTCGGATGAAGCATTTCTAGTTCACTGAGCATCGTTAGCATCTCGGTCAACAAGACTTACGCCCAAGCGCCGATCTCTTGGCAGTCCGTGGCGCTTTTCCCCCAATGGGCCACACAACAACACCCCTGCACGCGAGCGCCGTCCAGCTGCCCGTTTCTTTAGGGCATTTAATTCCCTTTTCAACGAGAGTCCGCTATGACTGCAGGAGCACGCCCTTAGATCACGTCGGCGGTGGTCTTATGTACTCCCCTGCTCCCGCACACGGCAGAGCGGGGGCGCCGAAGCAGTCTCTGGATCCTCGTTTGCCGACCGCTGTGAGAAAACTGGCACATGTGAAGCGTTTTGTTCCCTGAGGGGAATGGGGAGAGGTCCTTGGGGAAACGAGATTGACAAGTAAGGGAAACGGCGATTTAGGTACATTGGAAAGTAATTGAGAAAGGATTGACCGGCCTCCTTCCTCCCAGCTGCCGGAGGAGGGCTTATGTCATCATTCGTGGCCCTCGACCCCACATAACCACTTTCCCGTCATCCGATCGACTTAATTGTGTCCTGCCATACCCAGCGTTTCGTGAAGTGCGTGCGTCCGCTCTTTTGGCGGCTGCTGCATGTCTGAGCGAGGCGCTGTTTGCTAACTCAGTAACTGCACGCGGCCTCTCGGCGGGATGATGAGGTTGCGGAGGCACCCGAAAGGCCACTGTCTGTCTTGCTTGTCTCTTGGCTGATCCGGACGAGGCCGGCTTCTGCTCGGTCATCCTTCTTGCTTATCGTATTAGAGTCAGCAGCGTTCCCTGTAGGACCTGCTCAACTGTTATGGCAAACCGTAGCTTCATGTATTTAAAGCGAAACTGACTTTGCCTCTTCTTGCGACTTTTGCTGCTGTTGCTGCTGCTGCAGCTGCGGCACCAAATGAGTATCTTGCGACCGGGCGCAAGGGGAACTGGTGACTCTATCTCCAACGCGAAAGGAGGAAAGCGGGAAACCAGAGCGGGAGGGAGGGCTTATACTCTGCCAACAACTGCGTACTTGTACTTTGCCCGGCGCCGGGCTGTCGCGCGCACCGTATCTTGAAAGCGATCTCCACACGGATCTTACCTTTGTATGCGCTGTGCTTACGCGGCTTTCGCCGCTCAGTTCCCGTTGAAGCAATAGACCGCACGAATCTTCGCTCGCTGCTTCATCGCGCTTGCTCACGCCAGCGTTTTAACAGTGGTTGTATGTGGTCTTCGAGTGTGATCTATTCATGTTTGCTTGTGCGTGCTGACACCATGCTTGTTAACAGTTAGTAAGAGAAAGTGTCCAAGTTTATGCATCCGATAAAACTACTATCCTTACTCCGTATAGCTCTCTACTAATTTGCTATCGCAATTGATAGCTTGGCCTTCCGGGCGAAACTGCGACTTTTTCTTTAAATGTCTTTTTTTACTAGTTGTAACAAAGTGTCATTATTTCGTATTATTGAAGGCGCCTCCGCAAAACCAAAGCGACAACGCATACACCAAAGCTAGAACCCAGACTGGTTCATGGGTTGGGGCTTGCCGAGGCCTGCACGTGCCAGGGCTGTATAAGATCGGCTGTCCGCAACAGCGGACAGCCAATTTTACGCACCCCTGGCACGTTCTGACCTCTGCGGCCCCAACCGAACAACAGCCCTGCATCCACCTTAGATCCCCCCACTACCCCTTGGGTTCCCGGAGATCCTGCGCACCTGCTTTATTATAATTTCAGGTGAGCTCGTGAGGCCTCCGTTTGCCGGTTACATGTGCCCTCCTGGAGCAGTACTTCTAAAAAATTGGCCGCATATCTGCTTGTCTTCTGTCGCCCCTGATACGTAACAGCCTCTTTTCTCTCCCCTCCCACCCCTCACGCTGTTCCCCTGCCCTCTCACTCCTCCCATGATGGATGCAATAAAGGTTTTGCTAAATTCAATTGAAATTTTCCGCGTTCGCCTTTCTCTCGCGCTCTCTGTTGGGACCTTTTATTACTGTTACGTCACGATCTTAGAGTGCCGGCTGACGCGGTCTTCACACCAGAAGGCGATGAGTGCGCTGCTGAGGTTCCTCCGGACAAGCGACCTGCTTGAACGACCGTGACACTCCTGAGTTCCTTTGTGTGTGTGCGTGTGTTTTTTTTTCTGATCTCCCTCTCTTTCTGTGCGTGTGCATTTTTCTTTATCTTTCGGTATCCCCTTACCCCTTCCCCAGTGCAGGGTAGCAAACTGGATACCTACCTTCCGGTTAACATCCCTGCCTTTCCCATCTCATTTATCTCTCTCTTTATTACTGTTCGCTTAAAGCCGGCTACAGAGCCGCGACTTCAGTCGGCTTGTTTTTAACGCGTAGCATCTCTTCGACACCATTTCTAACGCGTTCGACACTATTTCTAACGAGTTGTTTTTTCAATTACTGACGCAAAAACCAGTCCAATGTCTATTCTTAATTAAATGAACGCTGCGGATCACGGTTGTGTACATATTTTTCCTCAAATAGGCCTGATGCTTGCTTTCCGCTGTTTAAAGTTGACGTGTATGACCCCGTGTCACCTGTGCTAGTAGCTTGGTTGTTTTTGGCCGGGCGGTTGAATCGGTCTTGGCCGGGAGGTTGAATCTATAGTGACAGAAAGACAGACGGACGTACAGACAAAGTTTTTCGCGTTTAGGTAGCCCAAGAAATACTCTCGTCTCTAAAATTAAGTCTAGCATCGCGACGAAAAAAACAGCACTCCGCCGCGAAAAAATCGCCATGCGACTTCTTTCACCTCACTGCAAAACCTTGCCGCAGCACAGACCAAGTGGCACATATATACACACAGTGCAAGGTCCAAGTCAGCGTGAAAGAGGTTCTTGCAAAGAGCTTAGATATACATGCCAAATGCCGAATCCTGCATCCCCAGTGACCCACGTCAGCGTCAAAGGGGGTCGTTGCAGAACAGCGCATAATTCCCCAGTTCCAAAACACAGACAACCAAGTTGGTCCCATAGTTGGTTTCGAACCCTGCTGCCTCAGCAGAGCAACCACGCACGCTACCAGTTCGACCATGGACTTAAAGAGAGACCCAGGTTTGTGGGAATATGGTTAGACACACACAAACATATATATATATATATATATATATATATATATATATGTAGATAGACGGCTAGCCCTCGGAAAGTGTGTGAAGTACCACAAGAATTCTACTCACATTAAAAACGAAGTTCTACCAACTCGCAGGCATCTCATTCGCCATGGACATCAGTCGCTTCGCTTTCGCGTGTTTTCGAACCACCCGCAATAGAAAACTGAGACAGGGACCACGTGTACGATGTGGATTCAAGTGCACACTCTAATATTTCTTTCTTACTGCCCAAATGCTTCCCATCGCAATTAAAACTTAAGAGAGTGTTTAAGTCCAGATAGATGATAACTCCATAAAAAATATCCGAGGACACCTATGCACTTTTCATCACCTGTGAATGAGAAAGCGTTAACGTCCAATAGAACGCCGCTGAACGGTCCTTCGAGTTTTGCCCTGCGAGTAGTGTTTTCAAGTTTCCCTGGGTTGTATGTTAGTAAGTTCAGCGATTAAACTGGTGCGGGTTATCATTTCTTTTTCTGCACATTTTCTACGTTAGCATGTTGGCGGTAGATCGGAATCATGTGGATGATATCGCTGAGAAATCAAGGACGCCACATGCCACCGATGTCCTGCGCGAAGAGACCGAGGAAGCAGCAGCAGCACCAAGGCCGGCAGGCGCACGCAGGAGCTAAGCCGAGTGGGGTTGAGAGAGAGAGAGATACGCACCGCGCACCGGCTTCCGAGAGCGAGACGATGGCACCCGCACGCGCGCGACATGCGACTGACACGCCGATGACAAACCAAATATAGCCTCGCGGCGGGGCATCGCCGTATCTCTTCCGTCGAAGAACCCTGGTAACGTGGCGTCCCGGCGATGCTATCTCTCCTCACGCAACACTTGGCGCGCGATTGCGGCAGAAGGTGTTCCGATTCGCCCGCTCTGCTTTGTCGAAGCGCACTCGTGAAGCGGCGTCGTACCCAATGTGAATTTAGGTGCCCTTTTGCTGCTACAGACACCGACTTCTTCGCTCAATGGCCCATTTGATGCTTTCGCATCAATAATTTAATATGTTCTGCCCGAGTGCATGGGTCAGTCACCTGCAGAATGGCATGTTCCCTCATTTGAGCTCATCAGGGCTGATTGGTCACCGTATCTCACGGGTAGTGCGTGGAGTAGTCTTGCACTATATACAGCTACTTATTTTCCCTTTTAACGTGTTCCAATTAAACATAGTTTCATTTAATCCTTGGTTCTCCAAAAGAAAAGTAGAAAGTTACCTATCAAGAAGGGGGTCAGGCAAGGAGGCACAATCTCTCCAATGCTTATTCACCTCATGCTTAGAAGAAAAATTCAAACTCTTAGACTGGGACGGCTTAGGAGTCAGGATCAACGGCGAATATCTCAGCAACCTTCGGTTTGGAGATGACATTGTCCTATTCAGCAACAATGGGGACGAATTAAAGCAAATGATTGAGGACATTAACCTAGAAAGTGTAAGAGTGGGGCTGAGTGGGGCTACAAAGTGAGAGTGGGGCCAGTCAGCCTCTAGAGTCTGTAAAGGAGTACGTTTATCTAGGTCAATTACTCACAAGGGACCCTGATCATGGGAAGGAAATTTACAGAAGAGTAAAATTGGGTAGGAGTGCATGCGGCAGGCATTCCCAAATCCTGACTGGGAGGAGCTTACCGCTACCGCTGAAAAGCAAAATGTACAATAATTGCATTCTACCGGTGCTAACATACGGGACAGAAGCTTGGAGGTTAACAAAGAAGCTCGAGAACAAGTTAAGGGCCGCACAAAGAGCGATGGAATGAAAAATGTTAGGCCTAACGTTAAGAGATAGGAAGAGAGCGGTGTGGATCAGAGAGCAAACGGGGATAGCCGATATTCTACTTGACGTTAAGAGAAGAAAACGGGGAAGGACAGGCCATGTAATGCATAGGATGGATAACCGGTGGATCATTAGAGTTAAAGAATGGATACGAAGAGAAGGAAAGCACAGTCGCGGGCGGCAAAAAAAACTAGGTGCGGTGATGCAGTTAGGAAATTTGCCGGCGTAAGTTGGAATCAGCTAGCGCAAGACAGGGGTAATTGGAGATCGCAGGGACGGGCCTTCGCCATGCAGTGGAGATAAACACAGGCTGATGATCATGATTTACTCATCGATGAAGACCCGAAAGCCTAAATTTCATGACTGCTCTTGAAGATGAAGACAAAAATTTTGTCTGCTTTGTCTCAGCTTTGTATCAGCTTTACAGAATTATGTAAAACATGGGTGAAAATTATGACAAGGTGGAGGACGATGACAATCATTGAGGACAATCATTGAGACCATCGATGACAATCATTTTGAGACCATGCCTTGGTGCTAAGTACATTAAAATTGTCTGGTGTGGCAACGCAAGGAATGCCTGGATTAGTGCTCTTATCCGCTTCCTTTCAAACTCGTCGACTGTTCCTCCACCTTCTCGAGCTTTGCGCCGTCAAGCTTCACACTTCGAAATGCGGGATGGAATTCTCTATCGCCGGAATTATGTCTCTGACGTCCGCAAGTGGTTTCTCGTCATACCGCGACATCTTCGTGGTGAAATATGTGCGCTTGTGCACACTGACCCGCAGTGTGCACAAGCGGATGCCTTCAAGACGTACACCCGGCTTCGCTCCAGGTTTTATTGGCGTGGCATGTACACCTTTGTGTGCAAGTACATTCGGTCGTGCCCTCAGTGCCAACGCCGCAAGGTTCGTGCTCAGCATGTCTCTGGTCCACTCCAGCCAATCCCGTGTCCTTCCAGGCCCTTTCATCGCATTGGGATTGACCTGTATGGACCCCTTCCGAGCACGGCTTCCGGAAACCGCTGGATAGTCGTCGCCATCGACCACTTGTCGCGATACGCAGAAACAGCCGCTCTGCCTGCTGTCACAGCTCGTGATATCGCATCCTTCCTACTGAGAAACTTTATTCTCCGTCACGGTGCACCTCGCGAACTTTTGAGCGATAGAGGACGTGTGTTCCTCTCCGAAGTCGTAAACGCGCCCCTTACTGAATGTCGCATCGTTCTTCGCGCCAATACCGCCTGTCATCCTCAAACCAGTGGTCTGACGGAAAGATTTAACCACACCCTTGGTGAAATGCTCTCCAAATACGTCGCCTCTGATCACACTGATTGGTACCTCATTCTGCCAATCATCCCGTTCGCCTACAACACTGCACCACAGGCGACCACAAACTTTTCCCCATTCTTCCTCTTGTATGGCCGCGAACCTTCGACTACCCTCGACACCATTCTTCCGTACAGACCCGATTCATCCGAATGTACACCCATCTCTGAAGTTGCCCGCTGCGCCGAGGAATGCCGTCGACCAATGGCAACAAAATTCTCGACGTGACGATGATCACCCACATTGTCACTTTCTTCCGGACTCCCTTGTGTGGCTCTGGGTTCCTGCCGTTCCTGCTGGCCTCTAATCCAAACTTGTATCCAAATATCAAGGACCATACCGTGTTGTAGCGCAGACATCGCCTGTGAACTATATTGTCGAGCCTGTCACGCCACCTACGGACCAACGCTGTCGTGGTCGTGAAACCGTCCACGTCAACGCCTGAAGCCGTATTACGACCCCATGATTCTATGTTCACCATGAGTCGCCAGGATGGCTCCTTTTCCGATGGGGGGTGATTGTAGTGAAGACGAATGCCCGGCGCTGAAGCCACATCGCCAGTCATCCGGGAAGCGCGAGCTAGAGATTGCCTGAGCTACTCTGGTTGAGACACGCTGCGAACGCTGCCCGCTGCTCTCTTGTCGTGTGTTCGCATTAGAGGTGTATTATATGGCGAAGGATCTTCTTTAACTGACTGCCTCAATGTGGCGAAAACATTATGAGACGCGACGATCCAACTTTAACAGAGTTTACGGTGAAAGTCCGAGCGCAGGCACTCGCGAGAAAGTATGAAAGCCACCCCAATGTCTTGTACGTAGACGCGGCCAGCACTGCAAGAAGCACCATATTGGTCACCAGCGTAGTCGACTATCACGGGAGCGAAATAAATGCGGCGTCAATTTCCTGAGCGAGCGCTGTGGAGGCAGAGCTAGGGATAGCGTTAGCCACCACGACGAGACCGCACTGGGAGTGCGTCATACAGCATGCAGAAATTTTTCCACGACCAAAATTTCCAGGGCCTCACATTGCATTCTGATTGGAGCGCACCAGCTCCCATCATACATACACATCGTGTGGACTCCGGGGCATGAGTCCTTACGTGGCAATCAGCAGGCACACGCCTACGCCCGAGCGCATGCACACCGGGAGCCGCGAGAGGGCCTCGCCGAGCTGTTCCATCCCGAGCCCATACTATTAACCTACACACAGATCCTACAACACTATCGTCTTTCACGAAGAACACTACCACCGCCTCATAATGCTCTGACGCGAGAGGAATCCGTAATATGGTGAAAACTCCAAACAAACACATATCCCCATTTGAGTCTTTACCACACCATACACCCTGCGCTGTGTTCCTATAAATGCCCACACTGCGATCAATGCGCAACGCTTTACTACATAGTATGAGCTTGCGCAAACACACCACAGCTAACACCCATAACACACCCCTTCACACGGCAATGGGAGCCAGCGCTGTCCAGCTCCGACACGACGGACCAGCTCAACCTGGTCAATCGAGCGAGAAGGGCAGCTAAGGCCGCTAGACTCCTGGACTGAGGGGACCACCCACTGCAGAGCGGAGGTGCTACCTACGCTCGTGTGCTCTTTTGCATAAAGTTTATTCTCTCTCTCTCACTTTACCTACTGGCCAATATTTCTCACGGTATGTGGCCAAGAACATATACTTCAAATCTGTGCGAGTAAATGAAGAGTAGATTGCCAAGCGTATTTGTTTTACTCGGTCACCTAGCTAGTTAATGGAAGAAATTGTTTGAAAGCATTCGACAAGCCCCGTTTCAAGGGTTTCATTCACTTCAGTATAGAGTAGTGAACCATGTGAGCTTTCAATTCGAAGCATTGTTTGGCTCATCTCAGACATTTTGCGATAGGTAGGTAGGTATAGGTTCGTGCCTAGCTTCGTAAAACGAAAGTACGTTGGTGGGAAGGAACCCCTGACGCCTAGCAGAACAGTCCGGTGCTCTAACACTTAGGCCGTGATAAAACGAATTTTTCTCTCGTGCCAACGCCAGCTAGCAGCTCTTTGAGACGACTGGCGCGTGGGTCACCTCACAAAGCACGAGATAGAGTACATGGGCGCGCGCTACTTCCCATTCGTCCACAGACTTGCCACTCTCTTCACCTTGCGTCACGAGCGGGAGCGCGTCAGTTTCTCCCATTCTTTTCTTGTGGAAGCTAACGCTTTAAGACGTTGTGCTAGACTGCACAGTCATCGGGATCGGCCCAGGTCGTAACGGAGCAGGTTGTGAATATTTTATCCTGGAGTAAACAAAAACTGTCGTCACTATGTTCCCATCATATACTGTCATAATCTTCGTTGTTTCGCTTCTGTCTTCATACACTGATCGCGTGAAACACAACTGCTTGCTTTGCATAAACATGTCGGCCCATTAGGTAACACGTCAAAGAACACCAAGCGATATTCGATAGCAAGGTATACCTCTAAAATGCTTCGCATGCGTGAGATATGCAAAAATAGTATGCATTTAAATACTAGATGCACAAACCAAAAAAATGAAGTGTCAGACCAAACTTCACCTATGCAGTGACCGTAAGGTCACTGCATACCTTACGTCAAATAAAACACAAATAACTTTTTGTATATTTGGTTTTGCTATGCGGTAAAGAAGTATACGAAAGTATAGTACACGTATACGAAGAAGAAGAATACGAAAATGGTTAGTATGCTGGCGAGTGATCGTCACAAAGTGATATTCGCTCCTACCTAACAACACGCATAACAAATCTTCTTACGTCTCACGATATTGTTGATCGTAAAAGCAGGTTAAAGGCAATGGTAGAGTCAGACATGGGTTCTTAGCGAATGCCTCAACCAGTGGCAAATTGTCATCAAGAAAAAAAAAGTCAACATTACACCGGATGAGCATTGTAAGAAAGGAATTACGGCCATATAGCTAAATTTCATTACGGCTGACAAACTTTCACGTCAATGGCTTCGCTACGTTTTTTTATTCCGTGTCATTCGTGAATACGATCAAGGGCCGAGATCATCCACAACGCGGCTCAAAGCAAGCGAGTATTTATATTGTTACGGGGAGTATTTAATTACCAGTAAACGGCTAGCGCTTGTCTAGTCAAGACTGCACAGAGCGCACAGGTTCCAGCAGGTTTCAATCTGACAGAAGAGCCTCTGACCCAGCCCCACTACAACGTCTTTGTCTTTGCCATGGCTCGTGAGTTTATCCCCGGCCGATGAAGTACCGTCCCGGTGCTTGTTGTGGTCAAAATGGGTTATCACAGTTGTAGTATTTGAGGCGGGAAACATGTACGATGTCACTTCGTGGGGCGGCAGTCAATGAGGTGGATGCCATGGGAGATATCTCATAGGTGACAGGAGTCACCTGGCGCAGCACGCGGTAGGGCCCGATGTACCTCGACATTAACTTTTAACAAAGGCCGACACGACGAGATGGGAGCCAGAGGAGGACGAGAGAGCCCGGTGGAAAATCAGTATCCCGGTGTCGACGATCGTAAGTGGCCTTTTGTGCGGTCTGTGATGACGAGAGTCGAGCGCGGGTGACTGTGCGCGCGACGAGCGCACGCGTGATGGCATCTTGCGCATAGGAAGTCGTGGACGGGGAGGCTGGATCAGAAGGGAGCAAGGTGTCAAAGGGTAGTAAGGGATGGCGTCCAAAGAGAAGATAGAAGGGTGAGTAGCCAGCAGTTTCATGACGCGATGAATTGTATGCAAATGTGACGAACGGAAGCGCAACGTCCCAATCGTGGTGGTCATCGGAAACGTACATGGAAAGCATGTCGGTCAGTGTATGGTTTAGGCGTTCGGTGAGTCCATTGGTTTGAGGGTGATATGAGGTCGTGAAGTTGTGGTGAGTAGCACATGATCGAAGTAGATCGTCAACCACACGAGAGAGGAAGCAGCGACCGCGATCTGTGAGCAGGTGACGTGGAGCACCATGTTGGAGGATGACGTCATACAGTAGAAGTCGGCTAAGCCTGTGGCGCAGCTGGTTGGCAACGCTCGAGTAATTGCATATCGAGTGGTATACTCCATAGCGACTGCAATTCATTTGTTGCCTTTCGTGGAAATTGGAAAGGGACCGAGCAAGTCCAGGCCCACTTGATATAACGGCTCAGTTGGAACGTCAATTGGCTGAAGTAGACCAGCAGGGTGGGTCGCAGGTTTCTTGCGACGCTGACACAGGTCACAAGATGTTACGTAGCGGCGAACGGACCGATAAAGGCCCTTCCAGAAAAAACGTCGTCGTATGCGATCATAAGTTCTCGAGGCGCCTAAATGCCCGGAAGTGGGGGCGTCGTCATGAAACTGGAAAAGGACGTCCCTGCGCAGATGATGCGGGACAACGAGGAGGCGTTCTGCGCCGTTGGGGTGCATGTTGCGGCGGTAATGAACGTTATCCTGAAGCAAGAACATGTTGAGTGAAGGGTCGATGGTGCCGGATTGCAGACGGTCAATAATAGAGAGCAACGATGGATCTCTGCATTGTTCATCGGCCACATGGATGAAGTCTGTTATCGCCAAGACATAGGTGTCGGGGTCTGTTTCAGTGGAGTCGGGTGGTTCAACGGGATGGCGGGAGAGGCAGTCGGCATCATTGTGTAACTTGCCAGATTTGTACACTACCGAGAACGTGTACTCCTGTAACCGCAATGCCCAACGGCCGAGCCTTCCTGTGGGGTCTTTAAGTGTCGAGAGCCAGCAGAGCGCATGATGGTCTGTTATGACCTCGAACGGCCGTCCATATAGGTACGGACGAAATTTCGCGACAGCCCAGACGAGAGCTAGGCACTCCCGCTCAGTAATGGTGTAATTCTTCTCCGGTGACAGAAGACGACTAGCATACGCGATCACACGGTTGACTCCGTTCTGTGTTTGGGCGAGGGTAGCACCAATGCCATGGCCGTTTGCGTCGGTGCGAAGTTCTTTTCTAGCCGCCGGGTCAAAATGAGCCAGCACAGGTGGTGAAGTGAGGGCAGAAATCAACGACGCAAAGGAAGACGCTTGTTCCGCGCCCCAAGAAAAGGCCGCATCCTTTTTGAGTAGGCCCATGAGGGGTCGAGCAATGTCCGCGAAGTTGAGAACAAAGCGGCGAAAGTAGGAGCAGAGCCCAAGAAAGCTGCGTACTTCTTGCGTGGACCGTGGAACCGGGAAGTCGCGGACGGCACGGACCTTGTTAGGGTCCGATTGCACGCCAGTAGCGTCGACTAGGTGTCCAAGTAATTTCATCTGGCGGCGCCCAAAGGTACACTTAGATGAATTGAGCTGGAGGCCAGAACGCCGAAATATGTCGAGAATGGCCGACAGACGAGGGAGGTGGCTGTCAAAGCTGGGCGAGAAAACGATTACGTCATTCAGATAACAAAGACAGGTCGACCATTTCAGACCACGTAGAAGAGTGTCCATCATGCGTTCAAAAGTTGCAGGAGCATTACACAACCCAAAAGGCATAACCTTAAATTGGTAGAGGCCGTCGGGTGTGATGAATGCGGTCTTCTCGCGGTCGCGCTCATGGACGGCAATTTGCCAGTATCCCGAGCGGAGGTCTAGCGACGAGAAATATTTCGCACTATGGAGGCAGTCGAGCGCATCATCAATTCGTGGAAGAGGATACACATCCTTCTTCGTTACCCGATTGAGATGTCGATAATCGACGCAAGACCGCCAGCAAGACCGCCAGCAAGAAGGCTCTATCACATCTTTATCAAGCATTTTATCAACCTCCTTTTGAATGACTTGGCGCGCAGAGTGAGACACTCGGTAAGGGTGCTTGTGAAGGGGGCTCGCGTCTCCAGTGTCGATGCGGTGGGCCACGACTTGTGTACGGCCTAATGGAGTGTTCTCAACATCAAATACGTCAAGGTACGAAAATTGGACACCACGGAGTGCTTCACGTTGGGCCGGTAAGAGGTCGGGGGATATCATTTTGTCCAGAAGTGCCTGGTTTGGCGCCGGTATGACAGGTTGGGTCATGGGCTCAGCGTCAGCAGCGAATGCAGAAACAGTACATTCTTTCAGAGGTGACAGTTCGGCTAGTGAAATTCCTTGAGGAAGAGCATGGGTCCAAGTAGAAAAGTTGAGGACTGGAAGCAGCGTTCTGTTGTTGGCAACAACCACTATGGTATGAGGAAGCGCGATGTTGCGCGAGAGGATCAGGTCTGTGAGGGGAGCGACCACATATTCACCATCAGGGACCGGTGGAAACGGTGACATAAGGACGTAGGTAGCAGCCTGCGCGGGTAGTCGTAGAAACTCCATGGAACGTAGGCGAGTGTTACTTGATGCGGCGTAATCAGGACACAATGGCAGTTCGAGCCGCAAAATGAGAGTAGAACAATCGATGAGGGCAGAGTGGGCGCTCAAGAAGTCAATACCAAGAATGACATCATGTGGACAAGCGTCTAGAACAGCGAAAAGAACTGAAGTGTGGTGACCGGCAACAGTAACGTGGGCAGTGCACATACCAAGAACCGGTGTTCGGGTGCCGTCAGCTACTCGCACAGTAGGAGAGATGGCAGGTGTCAGCACTTTGCGTAGGCGGCGTCGGAGCGTAGAACTCAGAACAGATATGTGGGCGCCAGTATCAATGAGAGCACTAACGGGCACACCGTCGACGAGAACATCGAGCAAATTGCGTCTGGAAGTAGGGTTCAATAGAGCTTTTGCGGTCCTTGTCGTCAATGCAGCCTCACCTCCCGGAGCTGCACTGGCTAGTTTCCCGGGTGGTGGCCAGAGGAAGCCAGAGAAGGAGAGCGACGGCGTTGAAGGGAGCACGACTGGCGAATTTGAGGGGACGGGGATCGGCTGGACCAGTGTCCTTGTGCGGCAACATCGGCGTAGGTCGATTCAGAGCGCGAAGACAGACGATGAGGATCACAGGCAGGAAATTGGTCGTCGAGAAGAGATGTGCTATAGTACTGGCCACGATCTTGGCGGCGGTCACCGGGGAAGCTTGCTCGGTAATTCCGACGGTTGCGGCAGTGGCTGTGAAATGTGGCCGACGCGAGAGCAAGAAAAACATATTGGGCGATCGTCAGGCGTCCTCCACTCAGATGGGTTTCGGTAGCGGGGTGTGAACCGGGGAGCAGAAGTGGCAGCAGCAACAAGTGGGGCGGCGTGGTGTTCAGTGTGAGGACCGGAAGGGCACATGGGCGGAGGAGCATAACTGGTGGCTTGAGGAACTAGGACGCCCATATTTGTAACCTCTTGACGGACGACGGCCTGAATGAAGGATATTGTCGCCAAATGGTCGTGAGCAGGTGCCTGATAAGCGGCTGGAGCCATGGCTTCGAGCTCCTGGCGAACAATCTTGGCCAAGTAGTTAGGCGTCGAGAACGGAGGGGGCGTCATGGGATCTTCGCACGAGAAGGTCGCAGCTGTGTTCGGGAGTCTGTTAAAGATCCGCCTGCTTTTTGCTTGTTCAAACCGCCTGCATTCGGTGATGATGGAGTCAACCATGGTGCAGTGCTTACACAGGAGTATGTTGAAGGCATCGTCAGCTATGCCTTTCAACACGTGGCCAACCTTGTCCGTCTCTGGCATGTCTTTGTCAATTGTGCGGCACAAGGCTAGCACGTCATGGATGTATGCGACGTACGATTCCGTGGACGTCTGAGCTCTGGCCGCCAAGCTCGTGCCGGGCTGTCATTTGTCGCGCGGCCGATCGACCAAACAATGCGCGCATCTTCTCCTGCAGACGTCCCAACTCGTCAGTTCTTCTTCGTGCGTGTTATACCACAGGCGAGCCGTGCCCCATAGGTAAAAAATGACGTTGGTGAGCATTAGGGACTCATCCCACCTGTGGTGCTTGCAGACGCGCTCGTACAATAAGAACCAATCGTCGACGTCATTGTTGTCCGTGCCGCAAAACTTGCCGGGGTCGAGGGTTTGCGAAAGGACCACGGTTGCTGGAGCCGTGGGCGCGGGCTTCGATGACTGCTTACTGTCCTCAGCCATGGAGGCAGGAGAAACGTGGCGTTCGCTCCGAAGATCCAGGGCCGGGTGAATAGAACCCGCAACCTCCACCAAAAAGATGTTACGGGGAGTATTTAATTGCCAGTAAACGGCTAGCGCTTGTCTAGTCAAGACTGCACAGAGCGCACAGGTTCCAGCAGGTTTCAGTCTGACAGAAGAGCCTCTGACCCAGCCCCACTACAACGTCTTTGTCTCTGTCATGGCTCGTGACAATATCTACACTGAGTGCCCTGTTTTAGAAAAAATTGCGTCATGACCTCTGCTTGACCAACTACAAAACGCTTGGTCCATGTCTTACCTACGAAGATTTATTAAACTGTCGTAAACTATACTCGGAGAAACCGGCGTCTAAGGCGCTTTAAATGACATTATTCTGTTGGAGGTACTTTCTGTATAAAGCAGAATAGATGCATCAAAGGCGAAAGATACACTGTTTGTGAGTCTGCCTACAATGAATTCCTGGCACTTTTCTTCTTTTTTTTTATTTGTGATGCGGCGCCACAAGCCGGCGTGCGGGAACAAACGTACAACCCCAGTAACCTCCTCCCGCCCCTCTCGCTGACCCGTGCGAAGCACGACGGGTCGATATGAGCAGCAAATACGCAAATGTGATTTTGAACGTCTCTTAGTCGTTGCGATATAAGTGCATGGCGGCAAGGGGAGAACATATTGAATTTCGTCAGGATGCGTTTTCCTACCATCTCCCGTCCCCACCGAATGTTTGTCTGGCCTGTATAAGAACGGCTCTTTGAAGGGCTGACCACGGTATTCCGAAAGAAAACTTTGCTTTTGCGCAGTCTTTCACCAGGCCGTGTCGTATTGCGCACATGGTGGTTCATCTCGTTGCTGAAAATAATCACGTATATGCGGAATAAATAAAACGAAAGGCCGTTGACGCAGGTCTTGACCAATGGCAACGTACTCTATAAGAAGTTTGTCATGGGGCTTTGGGGTCCGCGTGGCTTCGAACAACGCCAAAATCTTGAGTCATTTATATGTTCTTCTGAAGACTTATGGTAAAACACTTTCGGCTTTGACCAGTTGGGTCGTATGTACAACAGTGGTGAGTAGAGCCCAGGCGAACGATAAAACGGACATTGTCATGATCGAGTAGCCGTAAAGCTCTCAAACGCCTGATTCTTTATTTGACCCCACGATACGGTATTCTCCATGAGAGGTCTTTAACATGGTCTTCTTTCATCGGCCGCATAACTGTTCTTTTTCTTGCTTTACTACCGCGAACATGAGCTGCATTGAACGATCACGAAAGAAATACGAGAGTAAATGAGCGCATTGCACAGTTTCCTACAGCTCTGAATTCATTCACTGAGGGAGTGGCAGGTTCTCACAGCAGACGCTGCCATATTTTTAAAGAGCAATTTATTTGCTTTGTGAACAACATGATCCTCTATCGCAACCTGCTATGGTGCCCTAAATGCATAAACAAGGGCTTCTAGTCTCAGAGGCTGTATAGGGCACGCAAAAACTCCGACATGTTACCAAGCACCCGAGCTGAGAACAGATTTAGCGTGCGCAGAGTTTGCGCAGGTTTAAACTGTGCATGAAACCTTTAACGTTACTCAAAAATTAGGGTTGATCCCTCTTTCATAGGAATCGGCCGAACACGAATGTGAAACATGTCTTCACTGAATCTGCGGCATGTTTATTGCCCGTGAAGAATGAAGAATTCTAATAGCACAAATGCGCACAATGTCTATTGGCATTGGATCGGCATGCCACCGTTCCATGTGAATGCACCCACGCTGACGTCGAGTGGCGCATCTCCTCCATCTTGATGACCGACGTCGACGACCATGAGCAAGCCCTCGGGCAAGTGCAAAACCATGAGCGAGAGACTCGCGACCGGCAAACATCCCCCGGAGACACTAGACTGCACGTGCCGGGGGACTGCTCAAATACACCATGAACCACAGGCGTTCGCAAACCATGCAAATGAAACCGCACGGGTTGCTGGTAAATCGCTTCGAGAACTCACGGTCCGCCGCAGCGAAAGTCGCACTGTTTACGAGTCGGCGACCGTGTTGCAGGTTTGCTCGGCGCGCGGCGAGCTGTTAGCGACCGCTGTCCTGCTGGTGAGTGGCTTCGGTGAAGGCGCCGAGCATTATGATCCGGCTCCGCATTACGTGCAATGAAATTACAAAACACTTCTACCTTGCACGCCGCATCTTGGCGCCCCCACACCCCAAACTTAACAGACCGCAGGCGCTAACCCTAAGCTAATTACAAACGGACACGTACCCAAACCCCGCCAAACTCCACGTTCTCTATCCTGACGCGTACACCAGCGACATGTGCCCCTCGTGCGGAAACATGGCGACACTCGCACACATGCTCTGGTAGTGTAGAAACGCTCACCCCGACTCTACCTCGGACAAGTGGGAGAAGTCCCTCAGAAGCTCGCTTCTCGCCGACCAGCAATGGGCCGTCCAGCAGGCCCACGAAGCGGCCGCCAGGTATTCCCTGTCGGTCCCTACGTGGGAGACGCCCGCTACGCCCTAAGCGCGTCCTGCAGGACGTAAATAAAGTTCTTCCAGTCCAGTCCGCAGTGGCTAGGGGAGCCAGTAGAGCGGCGACGCGCGCTCAACGGGAGGAATGCAAGTGGCAGAGTATGCACCGCGCACCGCGAACGCTCTAAACCGTTCTCCTTCAGGCTGGCGTGTCTCTCTCGCCGGACCAAAGCGAGATTCGCCATGCGCGTCGTTGCCTTTCTGCGCCGCTTCGTGCAGTAGTAGTTGTCTTAGGTGGTGCCATCGCAAGAGAAGTACTGGGTGATGCACTGCTTGTGCATGTTGAAGCCACAATCCGTAGGCGACGAGGCGCCGTAGGCTAATCCGACGCGAAAGCAAGCCACAGAACCATGTGGCCAAACCATGTGCGGTAACTGACTACACGTACTCTGGCGTTGCAATCGTTCAGCCACCATGGGAATAATGGGAAGCACATGGATCTGTCTGATATTCATGCTTGTGGATTTAGACGTTCTTGTGACTTTGCTTATTGCGCTTCACATGCCTTCATTGTCGTAAATTTCCGAGCAATGTATATATACTTTTCGAAGTGCAGAAGAGGCTGCGAGCACGCACAATCGCTACTAGTTACAACGGTTCAGCTTGGCGAGGTGGCCAACTCGAAACGAGCCAAGCGTCTCAATGCACTGGCTTGCCCGTGATAAATGCATAAGGGCGTTCTATGTCGCCTGTCGAGGCGTTCGTCCGTGGCATGTTGGTTTCAACATTGGGCCTCTCTTCCAGAGTTCCCGTGTTCGAATCCTGCCGTCGGAGAATATTAATGTTTTATTGCGATAGCAATTATATGGACACTCCAAAGCAGGTTTCTGCCGTCGCCGTTGCTGTCGCCGTCGCCGTGAGGTTCCGTATGACGTCAACGGCGATGAAATCGTCGCCGCGCTCCGGACGCTGTATGTGCGAGTGAAAGGGCGCGAGGGACGCGCGCTTTCACAGGGAGCGAACGCACGTCGGAGAGCAAACGCGCGTTCTGCGCCGTGCTCCCTGAAGGGCTGCAGAATTAAGCGTCTCTTTCCTCCTTTACAATCACCATATATAGAGAGCAAACGCGACTTCTTCTATTGCGCGAAAGGCCGTGGGGGGACGGGAGGGTGGGAGGGGAGGCGACGTTTAGCTGCGGCACCAAATACGTATTTATATAAAAACGTTGCGAGGCGAGAACGTGGGTAAGATTTCCGACGCGGCTCGACGAGCGTCCCATTCAGATCTCGTCGAAAGCCTCCGAGCCCCCCCAGAGGCACCAGCAACAGTCACCAATGCCGCGCGCGTTCGGTGCGAACGTGGGCGAAAACCGACGGCGTCAACAGTTCTGCGCGTTGCTGGTGCTGCTGCATGTCCAAGTTTATAGAGCTGATAAAACCACTATCCTTACTCCGTATAGCTCTCTACTAATTTGTGACTACTGTGACTACCGAAGCGCTCCCTGTCGGCGCTCGTTAGTGTCACAATGCACTGTTTCGCTTCACCACTCCTAGATGGCGACTATCAAATCCGTTGCCGGCAATCAGTCCTGAAACCTGGGATAAAACACTTTCGTGTTTAATAAAATGCCGCAGTTTCGCCCGAGAGGCGGAGCATCAATTGCGATAGCAAATTAGTCGACAGAATATTCACGAATATTTTCCGCAAGAAAGCACCCACGTTCGAGACAGTCTGGGAGGGTTCGCGAAGACAGCTTCTCTTCATTCAAACTGCTAAATCTGCCGATTCAAGAAAGCAGATCCATGCTGTTTTAAAGGAACGCAAAAGAAATGAAGCATCAAGTTTACAATTGTCACTGAGCAGTAAATAAACAGAAGAAAAGAGAGAGTGAAAGAGAGACGAAAGAAACAAGAAAGATCATGAACGCCAGCGAGCGGATGCAAAACGCCAAGCAGAGACGCTGCTACAGTGTGATCGTATATACGTGGCTGATGAAGGAGGCTCGAAAATGGAGCTATCGTCGACAAAAGGCCAGCCCGGCCAGGGCTGAACAGGATCGAGGCTGCACGAGCGGTGCTTATAGTTCGCGGGCCGCACCGCACCACGGCCCGGCTTTTCCCTCTCTCTCCCACGTCCGCTTGCTCGTTACGGCGGCAGCGTCCAGCGCACGGGGCACGAGGCCGGGCGCATGAGAACCTATCGACCTCCAACAGTTGGAGCCAAACGCTGCGCGGCCCGACGAGCCGACCTCGCCACAGCGGCTGCGTGGAAGTCTGCAGCACGAAGCCGCGACTTGAGCGCGCGGCCAGCTTTAATGTGATTACGCGCCGCACGATGAACCTCCTCCTCCTTATCGCTAGGGGTTACCACATTGCGAAACATAATTTACTGGCATCAGGGTTAGGCGGGGCAAAGCGAAATAAGTAAAGAAGCAACGCGAAATTATATTTGCAATTTCAGCTACTATGCAAAGGGCCTCATACCGTGCCCCCCAAAAAAAGAAAAAAAAAAGAAATCGCGGAACCGTGAACACACCGCGTTATTCCAGTGCACCTTTATCCTTAATATGAGACCGGAATCTTTGCACGGGAAAACTTGATATCCGTTTGTTAATTGACGCCTCGTTTACAAGATCCTGGTGGTCATGGTCAGGATGATGTTGCCACGGGGAATGTTGGCCTGGCTGGCAATTTTCTGCCCGACAATTTATCCGACTCACCGTCTCCACCCGCACCATGAATATCTGTCGCCACTAGTTGATTGATTGTAGGATCGCATCCTTCCCACATATGTAAACGAGGCATGAATCTGCAATTGATGCCTAATTTCTATGCGCGATGGACGTGGCCCTGCTTGCCGATAGCGGTGAGCACTAATAATGTTGGGCGCTCTCTGAGAAAGCATTGCATTTTATGCATGCTGTGGACATTGCTGTTCAATATAGACTTCCAATGAAGTTAATCCTTTGTCGTGTATGCATCCTGCTTCCTGCTGTCTTAATTAAGCCCCTTCAGGCGCAAATAATTTTGTCCATCGAAAATTTAATTTCACTACACTTCAGGCATTTTCATAATCCTGGAAAGCGTACAGCTGCAGAACTAATTAGGAATTTCCAATTACTCAGCAAGTTTTGTCAGTTTTGTGTCGTTTACAGAGTAAGGTGTCTGTGCGAGAACTCTCCTAAAGAACAAAATGTATGAGAACGCCATCTGTGTGAAGTTAAACCGGAGCCCCACACTACAGCGTGCCTCATAATCGGATCATGCTTTTGGCACTTGAAGCCCCCGAATTTATTTCGCTATTTAAGTGTCGTCAAGCACAATTGGAAAGCACTTAGCCAGCCACTTGAAACATATGTTTCATGTAAGAACTTGGGAAAGACAGTTAAAGAAGTGATCCTTCCCCTTATAACGATACACTGATATCGGCGACCAAGCCGCCCCCTTCCAACGCGTTTTACTAAAGCACGTTGCACATATTGCTCAAACTTGCAGCACAGGCCCAATCAGAAGTGTTTGAAGAGGATGCGAGACTTTAAAAATGCAACTTCCTTTCATCGCTGCTGTCGACTTGATAAACTAACCTGGTGTGCCCAATTGTGCACACAGCTCGTGGAAGTGGCTTAGCACCGCTAAGCCTTGTTCAACAATACTTGAGACCAAGCGGCAGAGCTATTTTCTTTGACTAACACATTTTCGGCTGCTGCCTTTATTTCAAGTTCATTCGACTTTATAAAACTCCTCATGGAGCTTTGCTCTCGTACTGTTTAAATCATCAGCTCGCTTGCTATAAGCAGCCGAATCGGGGGTTCTGCACTGGCCTTCACCTGCAGTCGTCTGCGTTTAGAGCAGAACATTCCGTTGCCTCTTCACTGGGTTATTATAACACAAAAGTTTCAAGCTCTAGAAACGATGGGAAATTAGCTGCGGGCGAAAGGAGCTTGCTTTCATTATATTATACGTTCCTTGTCCTCTGCAGATAATGCGCCGGCCGCCAGTGACAGCCTGTTTTATTAGGCCCTGCTCCAGAAGTATTTCACTTCTTAAATAAAGCCAAAAGTGAAGGCTTTTTTAAATTTAATATTACGTGTAGATGAACTAGGGAAGGAATCGAGCGCTTCTTGAATTTTGGACTCTTCCAATTTCGGCAGCGCCTTAATTTATATATTTTCGAAATATAAAACACATTTGTCTACTCCCCTGAACAAACTTTAGTTGTTGTTTTTTTCTTATTCCGTGTTATATCAACATTACGCGGTACCAGCATTTCGTCATCTTGCTTTTTGATTGCAACCGATTCGTTTCTTGTTCGTACCAGGAGAGAAGAGCTTAGCATACAGCTTTCAAATTTCAATATTGCCTCTGTTGATTTCCGTTTCAGAACAGTCATACTTGCCCGTTCCCACCTTGGCTTACACTTAGCAGCATTGATCTTTGTGCGGTAAGTGCGAATTACCTTCTTTTAAATTTTAATGTTGCTTTTTTATAATTTCCTTTAGAATACTCGCACATTCTTGTTGTATTGAAAGCACACCGAAACCAGTGTATACCGTCATGCCAGTTTATGGTTTCAGTATTAGTGTTTTCTTTTCCTCTTAGGGTCAAATTCCTGAATCTGTTTTGTTCTTAAAGGGACAATAGAAAATAAAATGAAAATTCGATCTCAGTTGTTATGCTGCACTTCCGCAGTGCCGGAAACGTAAATTTTTCTGTTATCGGTGCCTTTGTCTGCGAGAAAATACCTGACAACGAACAAAGTTTCCGCTCTAGTTTCTCTTTCTATCATGTTTCTATCATGAGGTTCAAACAGCGTCTGCTACTCAAATATAACAACCACATTTCTTTTTTGTGAAAATGACGGGTTCGCTATAAATGACCTGTTCGTTATAATCGAGTTGGAAACCAGAACTTCACCACCGACATGCTATTGTCCTTGTCTTTCATGACGGCTGTTCTCCAAACCAACCGACTCGCGGGCGGCGGCTTCAGCAGCTTGAGTCTTTCCGTGCAGCTGATGAGCACCTGAAATATTTGTAGAACTTAAGTTGTGCTATTTTCGTGTTATTAAAGGTTCGTACAAATTCGTACTGTTATTTTTAGTTTGGACCGTTCTTTTCTGCCGAGGACTTAATTAAAGAAAAAAATTTGTTTCGTTTAAACACACTGATTCCCATTGTCAGATAGAAATGAGGATTGCGGTAAATACAGGTCATAAATAAAATGGATATATATGCAGACAGAAATGCTTGCAGAAAGCAGGTGGAAATATATTGCCACATTGATCTCCCTTATAAATGTAACTTATAGCACAGTAATTTTTCAAACGGCGTTTAGGTGACATCGAGGACATAATGCTCACATGGAAAAGCGAGATGTGCTTGCCTCCACATTAGTTACGGCCGCCCATCATCATAGCCGCACTGGTAACTTAAACTAATCCTCCGTGGTTGCTTAGTGGTTGTAGTGTTGGGTTGCTACGCACGAGGTCGCGAGATAGAATACCAGACACGGCTGCCGCATTTAGAAGGGGGCGAAATGCAAGAAATACCCGTGCACTTAGATTTAGGTGATCGTTAAAGAAACCGAGGTGGTCGAAAATAATCCGGAGTTCCCCATGCACTATAGCGTGCCTCATAATCAGATCTTGGTTTTGGCACATAAAACCTGATATTTTTTGTTAACTTGACTACTATTTTTGCCTGTATACATAAAGTGACCCTGTTTATTGTCCGTTCCTGATTCTTGATTGTAACGCAAGTTAACCACTTCAGGTAAAATAATGTGCATTCTCTCCATTTCCTCCTTCAAATGTTAAAGTGAGTGAAAGGCAGTTTCACTGTATTGCGACACTTACTGTGGCTAAGCCAATGCGCAGGTTCTTTCCGAGTGCGGTTTATCGTGGTGCTCTTCAGCTTATGTGCGCAGCCGCACGAATTCGTTACTTGTCACAGTGACTCCTTTACTCATTGCAAGCGACTAGAAAAAGAGGAGCAGGAAAAGAAGAGCAGAAATTAAATAAATGAATCAACAAACACGCTGAAATCACTCAACATATTCCATAAAAAATTATTGTGAGAAGCCCGAAATGTTGAAATAAAAAAACAGACTGGACCAGTTAGCCTGATCGCAAGATAGAAAGAGTGGGTCCTTAAGATGTTTTCATGGCCACAAATCTAGCATGCTATTCCAGACAACACAAGCGATAGAAGAAATGGCCAGTTCATGATTATAGTTGGTCGCTGCTAACGGTGGTAAATGTTTTAAAGATTGGTCAACACACTGTAGGAGGGCGCGGCTAAACTTATGCTGTTGACCATTCAGTGAATTAAGTTACACTACATTTTTTAGTCTGTCTAATTGCCCAATATATATAAATAATGAACTCAGTACGTCTGAAATTACTACGAAAATCTCCAATGAGAAAGTTGTACAGCAGCCTGGGAAAAGTCCAATTCGGTACTTCTCGACTTAGTACCACACCAACTACTAGTACACAACAACGACTACTGCTACCCACAACCACTACTTACTATCAAAGATATTTTTCCTATGAAATTAGAGAAGCCTCACAAATATGGACCAAATCCACGCTGCAACTGTCCGAAACAATCCCATTGCTGGTTTGGGCATCGCGATCGCAGTGCTCTGAAAGGCTCCGTAAATTAGGGAGCAAGAAAGAGAACATTTTATTGTGAGAAAAGCCCAAAGGTTGGCCGTAGCACTTTTGTACATGGCCTGCTACTCTGTATGGGGAAAAGGGAGAAGAAAATGGAGAGAGAGGGAGTTCGAATCACAAAGATAGTGTACAGCGAACTATGTACACGTCACCGCCGCCAAACTGCACCGGTGCCAGTCATGAAATTCTACAGGCTGTAGGTGAAACCGATCTTTTTGCTCGCAGTGCACTTTGAGTGCTGTTCAATGACCCCACAACCTTCGTCTTCGAAATTGGTCTGCCATCCAAGCCACACAACGTTGTATTATTTATCGGACGTTCTGTGAGATAAGTATGGCAGTCTCACTGGATGTGAGATTGTCCCTGAAGAATCACGTCCCTGACAGTGCGGCATATATCTATGCGGCCTATCTCGGGAATGTAATGTCGTCTAAACGCCACCCCGAGTCTGAGTGTGCTCAGTAAAGTTACAGAGCATTACTTTGCTCTGGATTGAATTTATACTTAACTAGCTTGAAAATGCTATTTTGGCGAGAGCTGTTAGCCCAGTATAAAATCTGTAGAGCAGTGTCGTAACGTCGTGTCTGGAGAATGCAATGATTACGGAGTTGACGACGGTATGCGCAAATATTGCTTCTGTACCTACAGGCTTATTGCCGAAGAATGCGCCATTGGCTGGCTATAGACTAGAACACTAAAAAGTGGTCCTTCTCATGGCCTCATTCAGAAAACAGAGCTATGTCTATGATGAGTAGCCTATTCCTTCCTCTCTTCATTGGATGTCCGAGTCCTTGCACAGTTGACTCAGGGCCTGAAAATAATTTCCACCGACGCCTCATGAATAGCTGCGAACTCCACGGTTGAAGAGGTTTTGCGAGGAGCTTCAAACGCCGAATTAAACACTTTGTAGGCCTTACGACTGCTGCTGTTACAGAAGCACGAATGGTGGAGCCGTCTACAAACACGCAGCAAATGTAACAGTAGTTTTTTTTTTTTGTTAACATCGAACCAAGTTTGGTGTCTATGAGTGGCTGTCGGCATTCTGGATTTCTTTCCTATTTCGGAAACAGATAAGATGACTTGCAGATATGGCGTAGGCCAAATGTATTTGCTTGGGATTGGCAAAGGTGGATGTAACTAGATGGCAGCACTTGCGGCTGTGAAGCTATCACCTTGGTGAAACTTGAGCCAGGCCGGGCTTTTTCTGCGGCAAATTTTGGCTGCACATGCACGGGCCTCTGCCGTTGCTCCCGCAGTCGACGCGCAGCTAGATAGGCTGAAAACGATCATGAGTTGTTGAGCTTGTATGTTTTCGGACACGCATAATAACTCATTCCCTATAGAATTGCAGCACTCTAAAGTAGATAGCCAACAAAGACGAACTGGTACAGCTGGATCAGGAAGGTTTCTGATAACCCTCATGATTTCCCAGGTATAAATCGCAATAAATGAGTGAATTTACAAAGTCTTTTCTTCGGTATTGTGATGTACTTGGTACAAGAAAGATTTCGCACTGTAGTTATGCTAAGCAACTTGTGGTGGCTGGGTGCAGAAATATTGTATCCCGATCGATTGTCACACGATAACAAATGATCGATAACAGTACACTTTTATCAAGGCACAGCCGGAACTTTTGGTGTCACAAATAAGTGGAAAAGCGTGTGTCATCGGCCTTTATCTGTATAGAAAGAAAGTGCAGCAATTGATTATTCATACCTATATTTGCCAAAGCTACATACTCACCAAGATAATTTCCAATAGAATCAGTGCAACACTTGACTTCATCCAACCAAGAGAACAGGCTGGCTTCAGGAAAGGATATTCTACGGTGGATTATATCCATGTCATCAATCAGGTAATCGAGAAATCTTCGGAGTACAATGACCATAGATATGGCTTTCATAGGTTATGAAAAGGCATTTGATTCACTAGAGATACCAGCAGTCATAGAGGCATTGCGCAATCAAGGAGCACAGGAGGCATACGTGAATATCTTGGCAAATATATACAAGGATTCCAAGCTACCTTGGTTCTCCACAAGAAAAGTAGTAAGTTACCTTTCAAGAAAGAGGTCAGGCAAGGACACACAATCTCTCCAATACTATTCGCAGCATGCTTAGAAAAAGTATCCAAGCTTTTAGATTGGGAAGGCTTAGGAGTGAGGATCAACGGCGAATATCTCAGCAACCTTCGGTTTGCAGATGACATTGTCCTATTCAGCAACAATGGGGACGAATTACAGCAAATGATTGAGGACCTTAACCAAGAAAGTGTAAGAGTGGGGTGGAAAATTATTTTGCAGAAGAAAAATATAGTGTTCAATAGCCTGGCAAGGGAACAATTATTCAGGGTCGCCAGTTAGCCACTAGAGTCTGTAAAGATGCACATTTCTCTAGGTCAGTTACTCACAGTGGACCCTGATCATGACGAAGAAATTTACAGAAGAATAAAATTGGGTTGTAGTACATACGGCTGGCATTACTAAATCCTGACTGGGAGCTTACCACTGTCGTTGAAAAGAAAAGTGTACAATCATTGCTATATACCGGTGCTAACATATGGGGCAGGAACTTGGAGATTAAGGAAGAAGCTCGAAAACAAGTTAAGGCCCACACAAAGAGCGATGGAACGAAAAATGTTAGGCCTAACGTTAAGGGACAGGAAGAGAACGGTGTGGATCAGAGAGCAAATGGGGATAGCCGATATTCTAGTCGACAGTAAGGGGGAAAATGGAGCTGAGCAGGCCATGTAATGCGTAGGATGAATAACCGGTGGACATTTAGAGTTGCAGAATGGATACCAAGAGAAGGGAAGCGCAGTCGAGGACGGCAGAAAACTAGGGGGGTTGATGAAGTTAGGAAATTTGCAGGCGCAAGTTGGAATCAGCTAGCGCAAGACTTGTGGATCGCAGGGAGAGGCCTTCGTCCTGCTGTAGACATAAGAATAGGCTGTTGCTGCTGATGATGATAATTGCCAGGTTGAAGGGAATAAGACTATAAACTCCGCTTTGCCGGATATAGCGCGCCACATAGCGGTCTGCTGTATCACCACTGAGAGTGCTGAAAGACTGGGCTTTAAATGAATAGCGCACGGCCACTGATCAAGTAATATGTCAGTGAAAATTTCAGGATTGTCAGTCTGCTTATTGTTGTCATAAACTGCCGCGCCTTTTTCTTTGAACATCTCAAGTAACTCTAATCGGTCGGGCGAATTTCGCAGCCAACGACAATTTGGTATTAAAATCGCAGTGATATCTCCTGGGTCGCAGCCAAAGGAAACGGCGATTTTGACGCCGTCGTCTTTGTCGTAATTCATTTAGCTTTTGTTGTCGTTATTCTGAGAGTACTGACAGTGCCATCACAATGACACTATTAATCACTTACATCTAGGTATACCAGGTGCTTTTGCTTTAGCTGCACCAAATTTTTAAAGTTACCCGTGGGTGATAGCATAATTCTAACGCTTAGGCTAAATTACTTGATGAGGCAGCCATTACTTATGCGAGTAATCAAGACGCTTAATTGAATAATTAACATACTTACACTGATCAACATTTACTTTCATTACTTTACGGCACATATTGTCATTTACGAATTGTAGCTGGTGAGTGCGCAAGTCGTATCCACTTGGAATAAAACCTCAGGACTCCACCAGTTTTTATACATTAACTTTCGAAGCATCAGACGAAATGCATTAATGATCTAGTTACTTTTGTGCTTCAGTGCACAAAACATCCTTTCTGTAAAAAAAGTAATTGGAACAACACTGTATCCTTACTGCAAGTTTGACGACGCACATGTTGAATCAAAATTCGTTCCAAGTGAATATGCCTTGCAAGCTCGCTAGCTACAGTGCGTACATTAAAATATGTGCCGTAAAGTAAATAAATATGCAGTTAATTAACATAATTAGGCTAATTATTCAATTTACCACTTCCATTTTTAATAGAAGTAATGGCAGTCTCATCGAGTATTTTAGATCAAAGGCTAGAATTGTGCTATTTGTCACAGGCTATATTTAAAAATTTGGGCAGCAAAAGAAAAAGAAAAAAGAACAAGAAGAGAACCCTATATCTCTACAGCATGGCTTGAAAGACCCGTTGGTGTGGCTGATTTTTTTCTATTGACGTTTGCTATCAGACCAGTACAACGACAGTTGCTGTACACTCACATGGTTGCGTATGAAAAGTTGCAAACGAAGGCCTCTGCAGTATCTTAAACGTGCTGCATAAAATATTTCTATCTTTAATACAGATTTGTTTTGTTCTTTCGTTTTCGAGATGTTGAAGCACACCTAATAGTCCAATAATACCAGCCTCTAAGGCGATGACACGTATGACTTGAGATTTTTTCATGTCATGTATTTTTTGCAGAGACTATAAATTATAACCAAAGCACCTGCTTTAGCGCTGATCATCTTTATCGAATTCCAGGTAGCAATTCCGTGACAAAACATAAGCGCAACTATTTTTAAGGCATACCATATCATGTTTTGGGTAGGGGACTAAAATTGGCACGCGAATCAGCGTAGCTGCCCCTTCACTGACCTCAGCCCACAATTGCCCGCGAATATGTTGTAACACCTCAAAGCTGGAATAAAAACAATGACGGTGGCGAGTAGTGGACACACATGCTGGAAGAAGGGCTGGGGACTAGGTAGGGGAGGGGGGAAGAAAATGGAGAGGAAGGACGAGGAGAGTTAGAGAAACTGTGACAGGCAGCTAGCTCCCCGGCAACGACACCTCTCACATCGGATTACACCTTGCACGTGCCCCCTTAGCCACGCGCTCCCGCCCACTTGAGCACGTGCTATTGGGCCCCTGTCAATTTGACGTCATACGCGCTGAGACTTTGCTTTCCCTCCAACACAAGGAAGACCCCGGCGACAAGCGGGTCCGTTCGGGCAGGGCAGGATTAGCGAATGCTGTGTTATTTGTAATAGTACTTTAACGACACGTAATAGAAGCTCAGTCTGGACAGGAGGCGCCGTAGCAAGACTATTGACATGTTGAGTAATGTTGAAAAAACCCAAGCGGGGAGGTGTATTGATGATACTCGATTCCTTCGCACTGACCTCACCGATCCCACGTTCACCGATCACGGCGCATTCATTCATTGTGTATCGAAGGCTCAAAGCGATGAGCTGTGAAAGTCAATGAGGATCACGCGTGAACACCTTTTGTGTATACAGAAAACGCGATCGTGCAACGGGCCCGTGCCTTGCTAGGTTTAGTGGCCATCGATTACGTTTGCTAGGTAAAAATAGGAAGCGAGCTGTGTGCATATTTTCGAAGGAATTCTATGGCAAATAGAAACATTGGCACGGATTCCTCGAGATGAAGAATAGCATCGTAGCTTGTTAAGTTATGAAAGTGTTTCCTTGGAAATGGTGCGACGAAATTTGTACTGCGTGCTATATGGTCTCAGTGCTTGCGTTTTGTCGTCTTCTATGAATATTAAAGCATACACTCCGCAAAACTCAAGCGACCACCTAATTAAAACGGCATTGCTTGCTTGATTGCTTGTCCCTTTACCCTTAAGCGTATCCACTGCGGGGGATTGGCCAAGAAGCTGGCGGTTGAACAGAGGAGGAGAGATAAAATTTGATATAAAGTATGCGTCCTGGGGGAAATCGTTAAAAAATTAAGTAGACTAACCAATTTTACAGAGTTTCCATTCTTTCAGAATGGGAACTAAAGCATAGCAAATATGAAGGTAATAAATCGAATTGCATTTTTATTCGCAAGTTTCTGTAATGTCAGTTATTCAATCAGCAAATTAGCCGCGTATTCCCCTTGAGTCCTCTCTTTTGACGGCTATCATTAGAGCGCGTTCGAACTGCTTCGTATTTTTCCAAGTGAAATGAGCTCGGCCAAACATGTCTTTAAAAGTGATGGGGCTCAGTCTGCTGTATTTTTTTTTCTTCCGGGTTTTGTAATGCTTTTAAGCGCGATGTTACTCACACAACACGCAATTTAGGCCTGAAATACCACTCAGTGCTATTTGCCAGCTGCGTCTTACATTTTCTCCCCATAGTTTTGCACAGTCATGCCATCTGAGAACGCGCCACCTGCCCTCCCCACTTCTACATGGGGCGGAAGAGGAGCGGAAGGAAAGCGACTTCTCGTCCACAACACGTTGCTGCAACTATGCTTCAAAAATTTTAGCGAGGTCAACACCACACAAGAAACTAGACAGGACAAGGCACTTGTCCCGCCCCCTTTCTTGTGTCATCCTGTTTGCGCTAAGAATACGCATTAACTTGCCCACAGATGCCTTAAGCTAAACTTTTTTGAACCGAGCATTCGGAAGATACACTGCGTTCACTTGATCGATTGTACGCAAACATGGCGGCTTCAGGAGTACTAACGACCACGAATGACGGTAGAGAAGAGGTCGCAAAGTAAACAAAGACGCTGCACTTCAGCCCTCTTTTCAGAGGCCATCGTCATCATTTTTTGCTCTTCTTGTTGCCGCGAGCGTGGAGTCGACTGAAGGTAATTAGTGAATGCTTCGATGGTGCCTGGCGCAGCAGCTTCGGAGGTGTTATTTACGTGCGGGTGGGGTCGTAACGTTACACATTAGGTGTCTTTTCTCGACTTTTGCTTACTGCTAGGGAACGTCGCTCTTTTTCTACCTCTTTCATTCTCGAAAGCTTTGTCTCCCTTCCTTTTTGGGCGCCTGCTGTGTTCAGCGCCGAGTAAAACTATCTAATGAAACACGCGCTTTGTTGTTTTCATTTCCCATGCAGAAAAGCCGCGACATAGCTTTATTGCCTTCCAGCATGAGGTACCCCAAGCAATTAGCTAGCGAAAGAACTCAGGTAAGCGGGATTCGGTTGAGAAAGACCTGTGCCAGAGATCGTAAAGAACAAGATACACAAATTTACAGGCATACCTAAGTAGGCACAGACAGAAATAAGACATCCTCAAGCTTTCCTTTTTTTCTTTCAAAAGATGAAGCGCCAACAGTGACAGCACACTAAGAAGGAACAAAGACAGGACAAGGCGCTTCCTGTCTTTGTTCCTTCTTAGTGTGCTGTCACTGTTGGCGCTTCATCTTTTGAAAGCTATGCACCAACTAGCCCCACAACGTGTTTTACTTTCTTTTTACCGAACTTATGGTACATTTGCCTTGTTCGTAGCGTGCTCCAAGTGCTTTTGCAGCAATGCAAAGCGCTCAAGATTCAAGCCATAAAAAGCCTGCCCTTGCGGTACGTTCCGCTGCTGTCAGAGCAATAGTATCAGCCACGTGATGTCTTTTCTGTTAGATGTCAGTAGCACTCGCAGCTCGAAGGTGAGAGCGATTCCGAGTGCCCTGAGCTGGAGCATGGCACTGTGAATGAACCCAGAGAATATGCTCTGAGCACTGCATTTGGGCCAGCGAACGTGAAACATACCACTAGAGTGCTCGAGAGCGTTCAAAAACGACCAGGCGAAAGTGTCACAAGTTCGCTCTTATCTTTGCTCCTCCTGAATCTGATCTTCCGTTTGGACTCACAGGCGCATGACTGTATGCCGTGTGGGATATGTTTACCTTGAGTACAGCACAATTCTCTGCAGCTACTGGTTTTCGCAAAAGCGCATTCTTGGATCAGCAAAAAATCGGAGCAAGCATGTTGTGATGATGTGGATAGTGGCATGTGGCGGTGACTTCAAGAAGAAAAGTGCTGATGGTGATTGCGAAGGAAGACGACGGGCCATGGCCAAGGAAGCGGCGTGAGAGCAAGAGAAGGCAGGAGTGGGTATTTTTTCGGCATCATTAAATTGGTCTTTCTCCCTTCGACTACCCGACTTTACGCCAATATTTCAGGCAGAGTTATTAGCGATCTTCCTAGCTCTACGAAAACTTCCCACATGTATTACTTCAGCCGCAATCTTAACCGACTCCTTGTCTGTTTGCTCCACTTTATCAGTGCCCAATTTATCTATCATTCTCCGAGAATTTCATTCATCCATCTCCCAACATTTACGCCTTATCCATCTGGTGCCAGGGCACGTGGGGCTCACTTTAAACAAATCTGCAGACGCACTAGCAGCGGCATCTCTTAACGGCCCGGTACTGAGGATCCTAAGACTTTCGGCATACGTCACTTCTGCGAGATTTAAAAAATTTTCTATCCAAGAAGAACATGCCAAATCATGTGTACTCAATAACACCGATTTTCAGCACCTTAGGTTTCCTTGGCACAGCAGATGGTGTTCAACAAGAAATTTGAAGTGTCGTTTACTAGAATGCGTTGCCGAATACCAAGGCTCAATTTCTATTCCCATAGGTCTGGTTTGGCGCCTTCCCCTCAATGCTTTTATTGCAATGAACCGGAAACTATGGATCATTTCTTTATAGAGTGTCGTAGGTTCACCATGCATAGAAAACTACTTCTAGAAGGTCCCCTCCGCCAACTTGGACAGCCCATTACGCTACCTATCATTCTATCTCTGGGGGCGTCTGCACTAGGACACTGTAATAGGAACGTATGTGATGCCATATTTAATTTTGTAATGGAAACAAGAAGACTGCATGCTAATTTTTTAACAAGACAACAAGAATATTTGCTTCAAATTTTAAGATGCTATAGCATGAAAATTAATATTACCGATTAGAATTCATTTATTATCTCATTCTTAAGTAAGAAAATCCCATTTAAGTATCCTTCATTTTTCTTCCTACTGCCGCCCGATTCAAGGCCAATCCCCCGTAGTGGTTTGTGCTATTTCTATAGGCACCAAACCAAACCAAACGAGTGCGCGCAGAGCGTGAGAGCGAGCGGCAGCCTCGAACGTCAGCTCGCAGAACGGCAGTTCAAGGCTCGGGTACCGGCGACCGGGTGTCCTGCTACCGTGCGGACCTGGTCGGAGATCCAGCTCGTGGCTGGGCACTCCTGCGCATCAGCGGCCTGCTGTTCTAGCAGCCTGGTGCAGTACTTCCTGCTGGGGACCGGGACACCTGAGCTACCTGCCTGCTGACCGAAGCCGATGACTGACGACCGGGTGTTCTCCTACAGTGCGAACCTGGTCGTAGATCCCGCTCGTGGCTCTGCTCTCCTGTGCACCAGCGGTCTGCTGTCATAGCGGCCTGGTGCACTGCTTCCTGCAGGCCACAGGGGCGCCTGAGCTACCGGTCCGCCGACCGAGCCCGCCGTTCCAGCGGCCGAGGCGTTGCTGGTCAGGCGTTACTGGTCACTTGCAGCAGTGGCCTGGTGCTCTAACGGCCTGCTGTTTCCCAGCTTTCACGTCACGACAAGGTGTGGCGTGGTGGTGATGGCGTAGGACGTGGCCGTCGCAACATCAAACCAGCTGAGCTGGTGCCCCACAGCAGCTAGGTAGCCACAACGACCACTGTCACAGGCACCGCAACAACGATGTACACGGGCGAGTGGTGACACATCAGTGCTAGGTACATGTTTATATGGAAGGACAAACGACTTCCGAACTCTAGTCCGCATAGATGTAAATTGTCTGTCTCGTGTTAGCGTGTGTATATAAAGTCTGTGTTTCGTGTAAACAGCTCCCGAGTGCCATGTCATTATTAAAAGGATCCTGTGCCCAACCGAAACACCGGCGAGTTGTTTCCCATCACACATCTTTTCTAAATATGAAGAAGGATTAGCGTGCCTTTTGTGTGCCGCTATCGAAACAGAAACTCATACTGCGAAGCCTGCACTTAAACTTATGAAAGAAAAGACGGTGGATGAAAGGTGACGCTGGGAGACGCTAGAAGCTGATGATGATGTGTATAGTAGAAACTACGGAACCACACTAAAGTGAGCTGCAGGATGCTAGTGGGCTTGAAAAGAGGTGCCCTGCTTCGTGACGCAGAAAAATGGCCCTCGTGGATTATGCGTAGGTGCAACCTTCTTTTATAAAGCAAGCTCTTCGGATCCTCCGTCTCCTTCTTTCAGCCCATGTCTTTGAGTATTTTAGCCGCAAAAAATTGTAAAGGTTTCTGTGCGCAGAAAGTATAAGCGATGAGAATCTGCGAAGATAGAAATTTTTCATCGGTGATTCACGTCTACATAACAGTGATAAATCAGCACTGCGATGCGTTGCTTGATGAACTGCGCGACGCGATCCTTGGATTTGCGGAGGAAGTTCGGCGCTGGCACACAATAGAACGGGAATCAAGCGGCGATAGTTGACGCAGGAACAACACAGGATATCGTAGGAAATGAACAAAGTAAAGCATTCAAGGAAGAGGCTACGAGGAGCAGCTTATACGAGCCGGGTGCTCCAAAACAACGTCGTCGGGGATGAAGAGGCTTACTCCATGCCTCGTTGTAATAGATGGACGCTTAGAGGGATCACCTGCTGAGAAACACAATCGACGCTTGCTTCTTCAATAGAGACGTCCTTTAGGAATGTCCTTACAATAAAGGGGTGGCGGTGCGAGCACCCCCGCGTGTAACGGGCGTCCGTCTGTGACGTGCTATGAAAAAGACACGGTGGATGAGCAAGAGAAGAATGATAAGCAAAAAAAAAGAATACAAGTCAACGAAACAAACAGAAACAAAAAATTACGTACCTACACGTCATTCTTGTCGGTCCATTTCCACATACCATAGAGGGCGGGTTGGATCATCTTGTGGGAAAAAGCACAGCTGCAACGCCTGTGCCCTTCGTGCGCGGACCGTTCGCGTATAAACCGGGTAGTCGCTTCAAACGGCCGGGCCAACGAGTGTATTGGCGGCCGGCCGAACATCGTCTGACTACACGAAGCCGGTTATCGCCGTTCGGCAGACCGATGATTTCGGCCCTGGCTGCGCCTATATGACCTTTTCATGCATCTCGTCTCCCAATTTGCTGTTTGCATAATATTCGCCTTCTTTTTCTATTTTGTTTTTTGACTGCTTCCACACAGGGAATACTTCGCCGCTCTCCCCACGTTCGTAGAGACAAACCGTTCTCTCCTGGCTTTCGTTTTTCTGCATTTTCTTTTCTGGCCCAGTGGCTGCATGATCGTTCTGGAGATAATCGCCACCCTGTCGGCACCGATGTGAACACGTCAGACGGCCGGTTCTCGTGGAATGTCGATTCGTGTGTAGGCGGGTATCGGCTATGCTACGCTGGTATTTATTTTTCTCCTTCTGCCTTCGCTGTCTACATGCAAGCCACCGCATCAGTGTAAAGTCGGTAGCCGTCCTGGTGGAGCCTATAGTATGAGAGTGTCTGTCATGTATAACGCGTAAATTTTTCGCCCAGATCTATCGGCGTCGCAACACACAACAGGGAGATTCATACGTTGGGGTCCCTGCCTTTCCGTGAGCACTTGTTTGAATGGGCGTGTTGCAGTGATGCCTTGTCTTCTTCCCTTCTGCCTTGTACTCTTCTCCAACCTTTATTCTTGTATTACATCTTCCGCGAAGATGTAATACAAGAATAAAGGCTGGAGAAACCGTTGAACGACGTCGCCGCATCCAGAAGTGTTCTTTTATCTCAAGGATACAACACTTACTTCCTGCCCGCCGAGTTCTTCCTTGTGAAATATGCGAAACGTAAACGACTAAAATGTACGTTTGCATCTGTACGTCACCTAGACGTCTCGTCAAGAATGTTTCTTCTTTTTCCTGTTTGTCTACACAAAATGTATACTACAGTAAAGGATGAACGTGTGCAGTGCGTGTTGTCAAGCAAATCTTAAACGGCGATCCGCAATGCCGCCTTTCGGCAGTTGTGCGACATTTGTTTGCATTTCTTGTAGCATTTTTCTTATTCATCAGCTTCGAAGAACTTCGCACGATGCTGTGTAAAGCAGATTGTCATAGAAATTGTAATCCGTGCTTTCCGGGGCCAGCACTGTCTCACATTTCATTTTATTGTTTAGACTTCCTTGTTCGTTTGTTCATACTCTTCCTACAATGCTGTATTCCCATTCTGCGAAACAAATGTGTCTCCTTTGTTCTGCATTTTTACTTTGAAGGCAAAGGAAGTGCCGTGTTGACGTTTCTGTGGCAGCACGCGTCATGCATTCCGGCACAGCGCCGTCAAAACACTGCTTATTTCTTTTCAATCAATTTCTCGTTGCCATTATTCTTATTACGTGGAATTTTATTGTAAGAATTCTAGCAGATGGCGTGATTGGAGTGAGAACACCATGCATATATATTTGTCATAAATACTTATAATTGTCCTAAGGGCTTTCGTTCGGGGAATCACATAGGAGTGAAACGACCATGTACACCGCATATTGAAGTTAGTCATGTATACGAAAAATATCGCATACATAAAAGAACGAAAGCATTCAAATTCAAGAATCGTCCCTTATGTAGATATATATTTTTACAATTATTCTTCTGCGATTTATTTTGTGAAGGAAACTTACGGTAATGTTTGAAGGTTAAGCATTGAGCGGATGTTGTGCAAGAAATTGTGCACATCCGATGGACCGCGGGAATCGATGCTATGCGAAGCATTTTGTAGGCAGCTGGCTACACAGCATCGATTGGGGTTCCGCAAAGCGTTGCAAGGTTGACCAATGGGTTTGCGCAAATCCAGTACTTGTGCGTGTGACCCGAGTACAGTAAACTAGAATTGCCGCAAGTGTGTGTGAGTGCCAAGAGCAGCAAGATGACGACGACGGTAACGACGATAGCGCGATTTCTGGGAACGATCGAATTGATGTGCATGAGCGGCAAGTAGGCGCGAAATGGGTAAGAAAGGCAGAAACTAAATGCTCGCGGACGGCAGCAAGCGGATTCATTTGGGGGACAGAAGCGGGTGGCTTGACGGCAATACTTAGCACATACTGAACCTCGTGTGCTTTTATAGCCATTCGGACGAGTGGCACGGTGCAGCCTTGGCCGAGCCGTGATGAGGCTTCTATAGCGGAGTTTGGTGCAGCATCGTCGTACTCGGACACTTGTGCACTAGGCAAGGGCACCACTTGATGCTTGATTAAGCGGCCTCGCATTGACGAGAAGGGCCATGAAAGTCCGGTAACGAGCTTTAGAGGAACGAGGAGGGGCGCGTTGCTGTCCGGCGCTCGGAAATCAACGCTCATAAGAAATTTGCTTTTAGGGGCGAAGCTCCTTGGGTCGAGCCTTGCCCCCGTCGCGCCGTTGCAGCCACGCTAGTACACGCCGCTCCCGCTAGAGCCGCAGCTGTTCTCTCTTTCTCTTTCTCTCTCGTTCCCGAAGCGCGCTCTCTCTCTCTCTCGTCCGTAATTAGGGGCGCTGCGGTGCACAAGGGCGTTCATTCCCGACGCGCTCTCTCTCTCTCTCTCTCGTCCGTAGCTGGGGTGCTGTGGTGCACAAGAGCGTTCGTTCCCGACGCGCGCTCTCTTTCTCTCTGGTCTGTAGCTCTGGTTTACCTGAATGATCCCCCGGTGCTTCGCCCACTCATCATCATTCACGTCGTGGATATGCGATGATTTTTTAAATCCCTGTTTGAACGGATGCAACCACCACCAGCCGGTGTTTTGCTGCCGAGATTCCGGGATCTTCTTACGCGTGTCACTTGGCTCGATCGCAGATGACACGCAATTGGAATGACGATGCAACGACCTCCACGTCCTGCCGAACGCGAGTATACCTAATAGTCTTCGGCCCAGGTTAGTAGACAACTTGGTCCACAGGGTCAGCATAAGTTCTTTTCATGGTAATGCCAGGCCGTGCATGCATGTCATGACATTCATGGGAATCACGTCATGGCTTGGCATGATTTAATTCCAGGGTTTTACTTGCTAAAACCACGATCTGATTAAGAGGGACGCCGTATATATTAGCGGGCTGCGGAATAATTTCTACGACGTGGGGTTCTTTAACGCACGCCCAATGCACGGTACATGGGCCTTTTTACATTTAGCCATCATCGAAATGCAGCCGCCATGGTCGGGATCTGATCCCGCGACCTCGTGCTTAGCAGTGCATCGTCAAAGCCACCAAGCAACCACGGTGGGTGGCTTGACATACAGACCATGGCTTTCATGCAAACCATTTTGTGGTATACTAGGCATGACACGTCATTAATGGGATGCATGCATATCATTCCATCCATTATAGTCAACTCATTATTGATATTTATGTCATGACATGATAGTCATTCATGTCAGTTCCATTTTTAACAAGTTATATATCAGGATATCTATAACATTAATGAAACGGCATGGCATGCATGTCATGACGTGATTGTCATGAAGGGCATAAATGGGTCATGGCTTCGTGGTCATTTCTTTAACTGGATATGAATCAGGATATGTGTGGCCAGACATGCGTGTATAACATCACAAGAATGACATGGAATGAGATGCTCATACATGCCTTGTCATTGTCGTCATCTCATACAATTTATAGCATTGATCTCATGAAACTCATGTCATTAATGTGATAGAATTCATGTAATGTTTTATTGCGATAGCAATTATATGGACACTCAAAAGCAGATTTCTGCCGTCGGCGTCGCCGTCGCCGTGAGGTTCCGTATGACGTCATTGGAGATGAAATCGTCGCCGCGCGCCGAACGCTGTATGTGCGAGTGAAAGGGCGCGAGGGACGCGCGCTTTCACGGGAGTGAACGCACGGCGGAGAACAAACGCGCGTTCTGCGCTGTGATAAGTGGTTCTTGAGGGAAAGGGAAAGGTTGGCGCGATCTTCTGTGCTCCCTTAAGGGCTGTAGAAGTAGGCGTCTCTTTCCTCCTCTACAATCACCATACATGTAGAGCAAGCGTGCCTTCTTCCGACGCGCGAACGGACGTGGGGGAGGGGTAGGGAAGGGAGGCGACGTTTAGCTGCGGCACCAAGTGCATATTTATATGAGAGGCTCCGGCAACAGTCACCAACGCCGCACGCCTTTTGACCGAACGCGGGCAAAACGCCGATGGCGTCGACAACAGTTCTGCGTGTTGCCGGTGCTGCTGCTTGTCCAAGTTTATACAGCTGATAAAGCTGCTATCATTACTCCGTATAGCTCTCTTCAAATTTGCTATCGCAATTGATGCTTCGCCTTTCAGGTGAAACTGCGACAACCTTTTCATGTTAGGTGATGCACGCATGTCATGTCATTCATATCCAGTTATATGCGGAGTTGAATAAACGATCACGACAGTATCGTGTCGTTCATACCATTTATGTCGAGACATACATGCCATGAAAAGCATATGATGTCATTGCTATCATTACATGACAAAGCTTGTAAGTCTTGCCATTCATGTCATGACACGAATGTCATTTGTGTCATGTGATGCATGCGTTTCCTTTATATCATGATATAGTTAAAGTTAAACGACCACGTCTGCATCATGTCATTCATGCCATTTAGGTCATGAAATACATGCCATAACAAATATGTCATGTCACGTTAAAGACGCATGCATGTCATGCCACCACATGCCTAGTCTGATATACATCAAGTTCAAGGAACGACCACGTTGGCATCATGACGAAGCTGGCGTGAGAGATGAACTCAAAACGCCTGCATTTCCAAAAGAATGCATCGCATTAGTAATAAGAATTAACCTGGCCTTAGCATAAAAAAACACAATTAGGCCCGTGCGGCTTTTCAGATTCATTCATCAATGACAAAGAAAGTGTAACACTTTAGTGCCGTAGATCATCACGACATTGTGCACCACATCCCATATCGAAAATTTGACACATTTGACACATCCCTTGTCTGCGGTAGCGAAGAGAACATTTCTTGTGCCACTGACGTAGATTTCAGTCAGAAAGACACACTATTATGAAACACATGATGAAAGTCCACTGTCGTCGATTGCAGTCGGAAAGACAAACACTATCTATCGCATTCCGACGAATATACGATCGGACGTTGTCCGTGGAGGCGCTACTTGAAGACTGTCCCCATCAATTGTCGGCCCCGAAATGTATGAAGGAAGTTTTATCTTTTTTCAGACCGACTGGCCTGTGTGAAAGCCCTTCACTTGGTGAGGATCCTCACGTGTGCGCGAACTCACCATATCTTTCCATGCCCCCCCCCCCCTCCACTACTCGCCCCATCCGATATTTCTTTGCCCCTTTTCCCAAACCCCAGTTAAGGGTAGCCAACCAGATGCATTTCCGGTTAACAATATTCCTGCCTTCTCTCTTTCTATCCTCCTCCTCCTCCTCTTTTGGCACATCACTTCTCAAGTCAACTCCACTTTACAGCTGGCGCAACTGTATGCAGTATGAACAGGTCTCTAATATTTCATTATTATTTCATAATTAGTTAGTCCTAATTTAAAATAAAAGTTATTTGAGATTTTTAAACAGAATTTTCAGCCGAAGAATAAACTTGAAGATGGATTCAAATATGCAACACTGCAATGTTCTAACTTATAATCTTTGTTTTCCTGCTAACGGTTGCAGTTGTTAAATTAAGCTTGTCCCTTTCAACGCTTTTTATTGCGGCCTGCAGTGGTTGTCCTTGTTTCTCTTCCCTATATGAACAAGACACATGAAATGTTGCACACAAATGCTCAACAGTGCCTTGGTTATTGCTGCATAGCTTATTTTCAATTTTAGTAATAATTTCAATTGTTTTATACACTGCAGAATGCATGCAGCACGCGCGAATTACTGTGATTCTGATAATTTTTGCTAAGCCGCACCTTCCCGTATCCTAATTATTCGTAACTTCTTTGCTGGGTTATTTAAAATTGCTGCTGTTTTCGCTAAGTTTTTCAGTACAATTCCACTTGTGGTGTTTCGTTCAATTTCCCCACCGGATACCTCTCGGAAAATATCCTTTTTAGAAAGCCTTAAAAAACTCTCACTTCATGAGTGGAAAACCAGAATTTTTTTCGCCATTGTCTACCCTGTAATTATTATGACCACGTTTTACTAGCTCATTTCAACATTCTTTTTTCTTTTTCCTTTTTCATTGCTCTCCTCTGGAAACTTATAATCCCCTTGACCTACCCTACACCCAAAAGAATGTTAGCGGTCTCATATGCATGCTGGCGAAAACCACTTGCTTCCTATACATAGCTTCCCTCTGTTAATTTCCATAGAACGAGCACCTGGTTCGGATGGCACTGCACGGTTTGCACCCATTGCTGGAGCGACTGATTACAATGTGAGTAGTGACGTAATGAAGGACTAGAGTGGGTAGCAAACGCGAATTACAAGTAAAGGAAATACAAGAACAAGAACTTTAAAAGAAAGTGAGGGATGACGAACAGGGATAAACGAAAACCAGAAAACGAGTTTTGGTTTTGATTCTATTTACTGGAATGCCCTACTCATGTGTTTGTGGTTGCGGATTATTGAATTAGCAACGGAAGTATTTTACCGTGTACTCTCGGCTTTGTTATAATGCACTTTTCATTTGTTTTTTTCATTCCTGATCTTTATTTGTGGCTATTTGAGCATAGACGCCATTTTTAAGTGTTACCTTAGCTTACTGCCAATTATACATTTTTGTGAATCACCCCTCTATGAACCATCGGCTTTTGGGACTCACAGTCTAACATCTATTTCAATACGTCAAATATTTGTAATAAGCACAAATGAAAAAATAAAATTGAAAATTGCATCGCGGCGCCTGCGCATTGATTCGACGAGCACAGAACAGGACCGGGGGTCGCAGCTCAAATAAAAGGGTGCAGTGGCTCACCGCGTCGTAACCCGGGCGAAAGAACCCGAGAGGGGTTGAAAATAATGCCTGAGAGAACGTTGAAGAAAAATAACAAAACACATCACGCCAAGCGGGAAGAGGTTATACCGAACCGCAATGGCCTCTAAACATGTAATCGTCGTGCCGAGTTGTCCACCCAATGCGGAGGGGGAAGGCACCCGATGGAGGTTAAGCGTGAATGCCCAGGAAAGGAACGAGCGCTGCTTGTAGGGGGTGGGACGGGACGAAACTGTTGCAGCTGCAGCGAATTAACGGAGCTCCCAGGATTTTAATGGTTGTCTGGACACGCTTCATTGCTGCGGTGGAGAAAAAGAAACGTACCATGCACGCCAGCCTGTAAGCTCTCACACTGTTAGACGGAGAGACGAAAACACGTGCGGGACCACAGAGTCTAGCGCAATTGGTGTACCCTGGCACTCGGGCTACACCACCACTGAAGAGGTGCTAAAAGGTGTGCATCCTTTCAGCACCCCTTTCGCTCCCTTTAGCTTTCTTGCGAGCACTAATTTTACGACAATGTCGAGACGTCATGCATGCTCGATCGAGTGTGCTGGGTTTCTCGCCCGTGACCTCAGGTTGAGAATTAGATTGCCATCCAGGTTGTCGGATTCGCCGAGGGAAAGTGTGATGGCGTGACTGTTACCGGGTCGTGGCATGAAAGGATCGTAGCTAGAAACAAAGAAGCACAATTAAAAGCGAGACAAAGGCAAGGTGTTTGTAGAGACGGAGATGACATTTGTTGTCGTGTACTTTTTCTTATCGTCACGCCCTCTATGACCAGTAGACAAGTGCCGTACCTAACCATGTTGTTTTTTCGTTTTTTTTTATGGGTGAGCCTTATGATGCTGATAGTTTCATTTTTATATTAGACCCGCGAATATATGAACACTGTGATAATGTGGATAGCGGCGTGTGGTGGTGACTACAAGACGAAACGTGCTGATGGTGATTGCGAAGGAAGACGACAGGCCACGGACAAGGAAGCGGCGTGAGAGCACGAGAGCGCGCACAGCTTGAGGGCGAGCGGCAGCCTCGAACATCAGCTCGCAGAACGGCGGTTCAAGGCTCGGGTACCGGCGACCGGGTGTCCTGCCACCGTGCGGACCTGGTCGGACATCCCGCTCGTGGCTGGGTTCTCCTGTGCACCAGCGGCCTGGTGCAGTGCTTCCTGCTGGGACCGGGACGCCTGAGCAACCTGCCTGCCGAGCGAGCCCGATGACCGGCGACCGGGTGTCTTGCTACCGTGCGGACCTGGTCGTAGATCCCGTTTGAGGCTCTGCCCTCCTGTGCACCAGCGGCCTGCTGTCATAGCGGCCTGGTGCAGTGCTTCCTGCTGGCCACCGGGACGCCTCAGCTACCTGTCTGCCGACCGAGCCCGCCGTTCTAGCGGCCGAGGCGTTGCAGGTCAGGGATTACTGGCCAGTTACAGCAATGGCCTGGTGTTCTACCGGCCTGCTGTTCCCCCGCTTTCACGTCGCGACAAGGTGCGGCGTAGTGGTGACGGCGTAGGACGTGGCCGTCGCAACATCAAACCAGCTGAGCTGGGGCCCCAAATCAGCTACCCAGTCACAACGACCACCGTCAGGGGCACCGCAACGACGATGCACACGGGCGACTGGTGTCCGTGGTGGAGTTCCATATCTTTTGTGCATTGGCGTTAGTGTGCGTGCCATACATCATTACATTACCGTTATAGAATTAGGCAACTAATGTAAGCTGTGCTGCACACCCCCAGAAGGTCAACTGTAGGCAGTCCAGCGGGCCGACGACGCCGCCAGAGCCCAAGGGCTTGTGGCGGACGCCTTTGGCACGGTGAAGCCCACCCTATTAACTTGCCGGACAGAAATAAAGTTTCTACCTAACCTAACTAAACTGAGCGCAGAAAACTTATACTTAGGAGTCCCTTCGCGAGATAATTAACTGAAAGCAAGACAAAGAGAAAATGAAAAGCCGGGAGCTAAAGGAGACGGGTGTTCGCTTTGCCATCCTACGCAAGGACAGGGGGAGTTAAGGGGTTAAAAAAAAGAGAAAGGAGGGAGGGAAAACTGAACATGCTGGTTCATCAGGGCGGACACAATGACACCACAGGTTACCACTTAGGTCTGTATAGAGGTCGGTTTCTGAGCTTGACGTATTGCTTCTTGTTATGGGGCCGCACAGCATGGGGCACATCTGTAATATCCGCGTAGATATAAAATTTATTTTATTGCGATAGCAATTATATGGACACTCAAAAGCAGATTTCTGCCGTCGCCGTCGCCGTCGCCGTCGCCGTGAGGTTCCGTATGACGTCATTTGGAGAAGAAATCGTCGCCGCGCGCCGAACGCTGTATGTGCGAGTGAAAGGGCGCGAGGGGCGCGTCTTTCACGGGCAGTGAACGCACGGCGGAGAACAAACGCGCGTTCTGCGCCGTGCTCGCTTAAGGGCTGCAGAAGTAGGCGTCTCTGTTCTCCTTCACAATCACCATGTATGTAGAGCAAACGCGCCTTCTTCCGACGAGCGAGAGGCCGTGGGGGAGGGGAAGGGAGGCGACGTTTAGCTGCGGCACGCAGTGCCTATTTATATCAGAGGCTCCGGCAACAGTCACCAACGCCGCACGCATTTTGAGCGAACGCGGGCAAAACGCCGATGGCGTCGACAACAGTTCTGCGTGTTGCCGATGCTGCTGCATGTCCAAGTTTATACAGCTGATAAAGCTAATATCATTACTCCGTATAGCTCTCTACAAGTTTGCTATCGCAATTGATGCTTCGCCTTTCAGGTGAAACTGCGACAACTTTTTTATTTATATATTTATAATAATACTGGTGACCTGATCAAGGCCCTTGCAGGAAGGTCATCGAGTTGGAGAAACATCAGTAACATAAAAAATAAACAGACACAATGAAGTAGTTATACAAATGTAAACACACAGAAAATCATGCTATGAAAACCGAAACTCAATCCTTAATTTTTTGTATAAGAGAATCCACAAACATCGTGGCTCGATACAAAACACATTTTAAAAGTGAAAAGTCGAGACTTAATTTGCACATTAGAGTCGGCGCCGTGTGGTGGTAAACTCTTCCATTCAAAATAGTGTAAGGGCAGAATGAATAATTAAAATAATTTGGTATGATACTGAAGACTGTTAATAATTCCCCATGGCGCTGTTTTGTGTGTTTTGAAAAACCCCGGAATGAAAGAAAGTAATGATCAATAAACTTCTTACTTCTGTTCGAGACGATGACTAAAGGTGAGCCACAATGTTTATTTAAAGCATGCGGCTTTAATGAAAAGAAGGGTGAACCGTACACTAGGTGGGCTAAGCTTCCCACTTTGTAAAGAAGCAAAAAAAGTTGACTGATAGAATAGAAAGCGTACTTCTCTCAAACCCGAAAAAGTTGCAGTTCAGCCCGAAAGGCGAGATAATGAAAGCGATGGCAATGTATTAGAGAAAAAATTGGCCGCACATATGCTTGCTTCGCTGCAAATGACGTCAAAAGTCTTCTGCCGCCCCTCATACGTAACACCCTCTTTTCTCTCCCCTCCCACCCTTCACGCTCTTCCCCACCCCTCTCACTCCTTCCAAGATGGATGCAATGGGGGTTCTGCTGAATTCAATTCAAGTTTTCCGCGTTTGCCCTGCTCTCGCGCCATTTGTTGGGACCTTTTATTACTGTTGGATCAAAGCCGGCTTCTGCTTGTCCTTAACGCGTAGCGTCTATTCGACACCATTTCTAGAACGTTGATCTCTTCATTTGCAGTGTTTTAAAGTTTCATTTCTATCTGTCTCTCTCTTTCTCTATATCACTGTTTTTTTTTCTTTCTCACTCTCTTTCTTTAAATGTCTCTCTCTCTCTCTCGCGCGCGCTCATTTTCTCTTTCTCTCCCCCATAGCAAGTTCTGTTACAATCGTTGGTACAACGCAATCATATGGTTACCATGCATAAATGCATGTCCTAGAAGCGTGGGTGAATATCCTAGTGGTTATGACGCTCGCCTTCGGACCGTTGGTACCCGGGTTCGAATCCCGCCTCGCCAAGAAAGTTTATTTTGTTTATTTATTACTCTCGCTCTCTGTCTGTCTCTCTTTCTTTCTCTGCACCTCCTCTCCTCATGCTTGGTTTTGGCCGGGCGGGTGAATCGAGTGACAAAGTTTTTCGCGTTTACGTAGCCCAAGAAAAACTGTCGTCCTTAAAACACGAAGTGAGATTTGTAGTTTCATAGGCCGTAACTTGCAGTAAACATTCGCTTACATACTAAGCAAGCATGATCTGATGCGTACACACAGACAAAGATGAACAGATTTCGCTCGATGACCGCCGAAACTTGCTTTAACAATGCTGCCGCGGACGAGGAACATCTGTAGTGGGGAGCGCACGTGAGTGACCCAAAGCCAACGTTTCATGCTGCCGCTCACTTTAGCACTTAAACTGTGCCACGTCTCCGAAACTCAAACTATCCGAACTGCAACACTGGGCACGTGGGAAGACCGCGCGCATGAACCCACCAGGTATTTCGGCTCGCCCTCAGCTCTAGGAAATAGTGGCCTAGTACCTGTCGTAGATAACCACCAACATACGGCGCTCGAGACCCAGTGCTAAGCCACGCCCACAGCCATGCGCAGCGATTGCTGGGCAAGGAGTCGTGAGGCCTCGTCCGTTAGCACGCCCTAGATCACGTGACGGCGTGCATCTAGCCCGGCTCGCCCTCGCATTCTTCTCGCCTTTGCATTCTTGCCCTTACATCCGCAGCATGTGGCGCGCGAGCTGCCTTTTGTGTTCACACTTGGACTTTATGCGGGACATCATGGCGACAACGACGTTGAAAATTAGCAAGGAGCTTTCGTATAATTGCTGTTGGAATAAACGTCGTGCTCCTTAGTGCGCGGTGTGAGTTCAAAACTTAAAAGAAATTCGCACAGTCGTATGGTACACCACGCAGCAGCAAACAGATCCTGGCATGATAAATTGTTCCACTTTTGGAAATGCGCTGGATCGAGACGTCATTAGTAGACAGACACCTTATAAAAAGTTTTCATTCCAAGTTTTAATGCCAGTGGCTACATTAAGGCTAATTTTCTTAAGCGTACTTGCAGTGCAATGATCGAAAAGAAAAGAACAATGTGGGTCTTGAGATTGGTAACTTTGGGTTCACTACTTTTTGTCTAGATTGCGTGTGTTTAAAGAATATAACATACACTTTTTATTTCCTTTATTGTGCTTTAAAAAGGAAAAAGCGGCGCTGGTCAGCAGCTGTTTGGACGTTTGAGATGGGAACATGTCCAATCGATCCAACAGTTTTAATGTTGACTAGGGAGAGGGAAAAAAGAAAGGGTGGAGGTTAACATGGTTTACTACATTTTACAGTCGTGTAGCCTAAGCCAATGCGACAACAAAACACTCACTGTAACTAAGATATTGGCGCCATAGATTCCACCATCACTGGCGCAGAAAGCCCGAAGAACCATGCTGGGCTTTGTAAAGACGATGTACTGCCTTAATGTCCACTTCCGTGCATGGGTGCCATTGAATCCCGTTTTTATGGTAAGCAGCATCAGCTACAGGCTATACTGCTTCACAGCTGCTTTGGCACATGGAGATATCGTACGCGGAGAACAAGCGAAACACTCTGCAACCACTCGATCAGTGCAATAAGAGCTTGGTTTTGCTTCGGCCCTGCAGCTAAGCAGCCGTAGCCGAAGGTTGCAGGATAGACGCTTAACGAACATATTGCCACCAGCAGTAGTGGGTACAGTGCTAAGAGGCAGGCACGGACAAGAAGGAAGAAGGGCGCGTGCTTCTCCGCCCGCTCGATAGCCAGCCCCCAGCGCCGTGCTTTTCAGGAGCCGCTACCCTCAATAAACGTCGCGTCGCCCGTTCTCTCACAAGGCACGTGACAAAGTGGTGGAGGTGCGGGGTATTCCTCACCCATGTCGCAGACCCCTTCTGGCAGTGGAACCACTACCCCCGTGCCAATCGATACGCCGGTACACCGGGCCAGCCGCAGGATCCGGGGACTGCCTCCTGAAGACCCCGCAGCGCTTCAGACCATCTCAACCGGTATGGAAGGCGCCGCAGTGACGAACCGGTACACGCTTCAAAACCCACGGGTTCCAAAGTCGTTCCATGGCAAGGCCTTCGAAGACGTCGAAGAGTGGATGGCTGACTTCGAGCGCGTGGCCGAATACAATGACTGGGACGACACAAATAAATTTCGAAGTGTCTACTTTTGCCTGGAAGACGGCGCGCTCACATGGTTCCAAAACCGTGAGCAGCAACTGACGTCGTGGCCTGAGTTCCGCCGTCAGTTACTAGACGCCTACGCCAGTGCTGATCGCCGTGAACGAGCCGAACGAGCAATCCAGGTCCGCGTTCAGCTCCCCAACGAAAGTGTTACCACGTTCGTCGAAGATATGACGCGCCTCTTCAGACGAGCAGACTCGGGAATGACCGAGGACAAGAAGTTACGTCACCTGATGCGAGGAGTGAAGGAGCAGCTCTTCGCTGGTCTTGTGCGGAGCCCTCCGAAGACTGTCGCCGAATTTTTATCTGAAGCTGTAGGTATGGAGAAGATGCTGCAGCAACGATCGAATTTCTATGAGCGGCAAGTGAACGTGACATCCACCACCGATATTTTCACGGCCACCCGAAGCAACGATGACCACCTTCGCGAACTAATCCGCACTGTCGTGCGCGAAGAAATACAGAAGGCTTTCGGCACGTCACAAGCGGTGGTGAGCTCTATTGAGAGTGTCGTCAAAGATGAAGTTCACCAAGCGCTCCGGTCGACCTGTCCTCTGCCTTACACCGCGCCTGCACCTACTGAACACCGCCGTGCGACCTACGCGGAAGCCCTGAGACTCCCTGCACCAACCCCGCTGTTAGTTCACGCGGCTCATCCGGTTACGCTTTCATCTGCACAACCGGTACCATACATCGCAGAACGACGCGCGCCTCCAGCGTTTCCCTCCGCCGCTCCTCCCGCTGTGGTTCCTCAGGAGCAACCGGTATATTACGCCGACGATCGACGCATGACCCCTCGGAAGTCGGATGTTTGGCGCACACCGGACCGTCGGCCTCTGTGCTTCCACTGCGGTGAGGCAGATCATTTGTACCGCCAGTGCCCATACCGACGTCTCGGGTTGCGGGGCTTTTCCACCTACTCACCGCCACCCCGACTTGGCCAACGACCTCGGGAGATAGAAGATTACCTTGCTCAACAACGCATGCCACCGTCTACCGGGCGACAGTCACGCTCGCCGTCACCACGGCGATTTTCACCACCGCCCCAGCGATATTCCGGCACACGATCACCAAGTCCCCGCCGGGAAAACTAACCACAGCGACCTTTGGGGGCGAGGCCGCTGACAGTCGACACGCTGAAGGCCTCCGATCGACGCGAACGAGCGAGGACACCGATCCGACGTCAACTGCAGATGAACGGAATGACCGGCTTTCGCTCGACATACCGGTGGTGATCGACGGTTACGCGGTTAACGCTTTAGTAGATACCGGTGCGGACTATTCCATCTTAAGCGGAAAGCTGGCGAAGTTGCTGAAGAAAGTAATCACCCCTTGGAATGGCTCGCAGATTCGTACGGCTGGTGGTCACGTCGTTACGCCACTGGGAACCTGCACGACAAGAGTTCGGATTCGAGGATCGACATTCGTGGCGAGCTGCCTTGTCCTACGCGTATGCTCCCGTGACGTCATTCTCGGAGTTGATTTTCTCCAAGAATACGGCGCTGTTATTGACCTACGGGGAGGTGTAGTCACCTTCTCAGCAGACCGAGCACTCGACGGGTACGACCACAAGCGTCGAGACGACGCCCTTCGTGTCTCCACCGAATGTGTTACGCTTCCTCCGCGAACGAGTGTCCTAGTCGAAGTGATGTGCGGTGGAATGCGCGAAGGTGAAGTGGTCGCTGAAAGTAACTTATCGCATCTACTGATGCAAGGTGTTTGTGCTGCTAGAAGTGTGCTACAGCTTAGTGATGGCCGTTCTCAGTTGCTTGTCACCAACTTCAGTAACGAGCATCGACACCTGTTCCGCGGTACTTCGATAGCGTTTGCCGAGGAAATAGAGCACGTTGCTGAATGTTTTACCCCTGAACCAGTGAGGATGGCTGACAAGTCACTGGGCGACGTCGACATTAATTCAGAGTTATCTCCAGACAAACAGGCGGCACTGCACGAGCTCTTGCTTGAATTCAGGGCATGCTTCGCAAGCTCGTCTAAGGTACGCCAGACTTCAGTTACAAGGCACAGGATCATCACATGCGACGACGCACGCCCGATACGCCAGCAGCCCTACCGCGTGTCGGCAAAGGAACGTGAAGCGATTCGTACGCAAGTACAAGAGATGCTTGAAGACGGCGTGATCGAACCTTCTAACAGCTCATGGTCGTCCCCGGTCGTTCTTGTTAAAAAGAAAGACGGAACGCTACGCTTTTGCGTCGACTACCGGAAGCTCAACAACGTAACTAAAAAGGACGTGTACCCACTGCCACGTATCGACGACTCGTTAGATAGGCTGCGGCGTGCCCAGTACTTTTCGTCACTCGATTTGAAAAGTGGATACTGGCAGATCGAGGTCGACGAACGAGACCGCGAGAAAACTGCCTTTGTGACTCCCGACGGCCTTTACGAATTTCGAGTGCTCCCTTTCGGTTTGTGTTCTGCCCCAGCAACCTTCCAGCGAATGATGGATACTGTCCTCGCTGGATTGAAGTGGCAGACTTGCCTTGTGTATCTTGACGACGTAGTTGTCTTTTCTGAAACATTTGAGCAACATCTTCATCGCCTGCGGCATGTGCTAGAAGCGCTCCGATCGGCTAATCTCACGCTTAAACCAGAAAAGTGTCACTTCGGTTATGAAGAGCTCAAGTTTCTCGGACACGTCGTCAGCGCCAAAGGAGTTCGACCCGATCCCGACAAACTTGCCGCTGTAGCAGCTTTTCCTCCTCCTGCCGACAAGAGGGCCGTCCGACGTTTCCTGGGCTTGTGTGCGTATTATCGCCGCTTCATCGACAACTTTTCGAAGATTGCGGAACCCCTGACTCGCCTTACCAGGGATGACACGCCATTTGCCTGGACGCATGAGCAACAGGCGGCCTTCGCTGAACCACGACAACGCATGCAGTCAGCACCCGTCCTGGCTCATTTTGACGAAGAGGCTGACACCGAGGTGCATACTGACGCCAGTAGCATCGGCATTGGCGCAGTACTCGTCCAACGTCAAGACGGCCTTGAAAGAGTAATAGCTTATGCTAGCCGCTCGCTGTCCCGTGCCGAGGCGAACTACTCTACCACAGAAAAAGAGTGTCTCGCGGTCATCTGGGCGATCACGAAGTTTCGCCCTTATCTCTACGGCCGTGCCTTTAAAGTGGTGACAGACCACCATGCTCTATGTTGGTTGGCGAACATACGCGACCCTTCAGGCCGACTGGCACGATGGAGCTTGCGGCTACAGGAATTTGACGTCACTATAGTTTATAAGTCTGGCCGCAAGCACGAAGACGCCGACGCGTTGTCGCGTGCTCCCGCCGAATCTGTCAGTCGACAGCCAGAGGACGACGACGGCTTCCTGGGCGCCCTTACTACGTCGGACTTGGTCAAATGGCAGCGTGACGACGCTGAAATTTGACCTCTCGTCGACCACTTCGAGGGCCGTCCCACATCCATACCACGCCATCTACGCCGCGTTTTGACGTCCTTCTGTCTACGAGACAATCTGCTCTACAAGAAGAACTCCCGCCCGAATGACCGAGCCTACCTTCTAGTAGTTCCCAAAAACTTGCGGGACGATATTCTTTTCGCTTGCCACGACGAGCCTACATCTGGCCACCTCGGCTCCTCACGAACGCTTGCTAGAGTGCGCGAGATGTATTACTGGCCCGGGCTTGCGGCAAGCGTAAAACAGTATGTTAAGGGCTGCCGTGAATGTCAGCGACGAAAGTCACCACCCCTGAAGCCCGCCGGGTTATTGCAACCCATCGAACCACCTCATAAGCCATTCGACCAAGTCGGCTTGGACATCCTTGGGCCTTTTCCCCTGTCAACCGACGGCAACAAGTGGGTGATCGTCGCCACTGACTATTTAACCCGCTATGCCGAGACGGAGGCGCTCCCACGAGCCACGGCTTCTGAGGTAGCACAGTTCTTCATGTGCCACATTGTACTGCGTCATGGTGCCCCATCCACTGTAATCACAGACAGAGGAACGGCGTTCGCGGCACAGCTCATGGACGAAATTTTTCAACTGAGCAACACCAGGCATCGAAAGACGACTGCTTACCATCCGCAGTCCAATGGACTTACGGAGCGATTAAACAAGACCATCACAGATATGATCTCTATGTATATCGACGTCCAGCACAAAACATGGGATCGCATCTTGCCTTACGTGACCTTCGCGTATAATACCGCCGTACAAGAGACGACGCGGTTCGCACCATTTCGCCTCGTTTACGGCCGCGAAGTACAGACGATGCTGGACGCTATGCTTCCGTGTCACGACACCGAGCACCTAACGACTGACGCCGAAGAATTTGCTGAGCGCGCTGAGGAAGCCCGCCAGCTCGCGCGGCTGCACATCGGTGAGCAGCAACATGCAGACGCACGGCGCTATAACATCCGTCACCGGCAAGTGCGCTACAGTCCCGGAGACCAAGTGTGGGTGTGGACCCCTGTTCGCCGCCGTGGCCTTTGTGAAAAGTTGATTAGCCGGTATTTTGGCCCATACAAAGTGCTTCGCCGCATTAGTGACGTGAACTACGAAGTCGTTCCAGACAGTGCGGCGCAAACACGGCGTAGACAACAACCTCGCCCTGACGTAGTTCACGTTGTGCGCATGAAACCATATGTTGCGCGTTCGTGATTATTTTTTTATTCATCTTTCTACTTACGCTACTGTTTGCAACCTCTCTGTTTCTTGAGACTGTACCCGTCGCGCTTCCCCGCTGCTGTGCTTTTGTTTTTCCTCTAGCTGTGATTGTGTCCTTTGCACGAGCACCTGCCTTGCCCATGCTGTTTCCCCCTCCTTTTCTAACACCGCTTCTTGAGCATCGAGCCGATGCTCTTTCCGAGGAAGGGGGGAAATGCCACCAGCAGTAGTGGGTACAGTGCTAAGAGGCAGGCACGGACAAGAAGGAAGAAGGGCGCGTGCTTCTCCGCCCGCTCGATAGCCAGCCCCCAGCGCCATGCTTTTCAGGAGCCGCTACCCTCAATAAACGTCGCGTCGCCCGTTCTCTCACAAGGCACGTGACAATATAGTACTTCCTATTCAGCGTTCGAATTGATAAACAAGAATAAAGCAATGACATTTTTCAGACCAGGAGGATTGAGACAATGATGAAGCACGTGTTTAGCATGAGGGCTTCAAGAGCGGCCATGTGTGGGGCCTCACGTTCTTGCTATACCCTCAGAGTTCCTCCGCGGGGCACACTTGCGGACATTGTCAAAGTGATTCCGTGTGTTCTGTTTGTGCATCCTCGTTTTCTGAGCAAGCTGGCAAGACGTACCCGCATTCTCGGTCTCGGAAAGTGCGTTCGCTTACGTCTTATTTTTCATTGTTTATACTAGAAGGAAAGTAAATTCCGACGACGGCTGTTCTTTCCAAAATTTTATCATTTCTGGGCTCGCATTTTTTATCCCTTAGTGTACACAGACATTGAAATATCTTACTTCTTAGTGCAGATTTGTAAATTTCTTAAATTTTCTTTAAAATTTTTGTTTCTTCAGTGTGCCTGCTAGCGCTTTTATATTCCGCTTCCCTTGGCTCTGAGATGCGGGCTCGGCCCGGTTCTTTTTTTTTTTTTTTTTGCTTTTTACGTAGTCGCTTGTATGACTCTTGATATTGTGCCTTTATCTTAGCCCCTCCGATGAATACAGCTTGGTATGATAGCCTGCAGCGGTGATGCTTTGACGACACCCGTTTCTTTCAAGTTGGCCAGACAGCGAAACTTTGCCTTGCCTGTGTATCTTAGGCAAAGTCTTGATAAGCCGAGTGTTGAGGCGGACTTTGCAAAAACGGGCTTCATCATCTGAAGTGCCCGTATGTCCCTTTAATGTGCTTTGTACCATGCGGCTGCACGCTTTTCCGAGAAATCGTGAACGCTGTTTTCCGGAGATTGACATCATCTATAGGGGCATGCCCGAAGTGCTCTTCTAGAGCAGCGAATGCACTTATATGAGGACACTGCGGCGGCTGATTGATGCCCACATCGAATTTTCGCGGTTATGTGGGAATATCGTCATTTCCTTGGCTGATGCTAACGTAATAAATAGAACAGGTCGGTGTTTCGTGCCACTGGCGGGACGTTCCACCTCAGGCCAGTCCCTTACGCGTGTGCTAACACCATGAAGTGCAGGTTGGAAAACACAGTGCGTCGCAGTGAATGAGTTTCGAAGCCTTATTAAGTGCGATCTACGCCTTTGATGGCATGCAAATAGGAGCTTCCTTATTTGGGGTTTCTGTGATAGCTCTGGCAATTATCGAACTTCTACAGCCGCCCTATAGGCACTCAGATTTGTCGCGGAATGTCTCAGCACTATCCACTTGGCAATTCAACGAGGTGGACATCTGCTCTGTCAATGTGTCCTTGTTTGAAAGGGGGTGCGCTTCAAAGAAGCTTCAGTTTAATTAAGAAACTTAATTAGAATGTTAACGAACATTTGTCTGCAGAAGTTTCGCTTGCTCCATGGGTGTTTGCATGCAGTTGCGGAAATCGACACTTCGACTCCTGAACTCGCTGGTTACAGCAACATACCAGTAATCCCAGCAGAGCCCTTACTTCAGTGCAGTCACAACTATTCGTAACAACACTATGTTCACGGGCACACAGATGGCCAACTCTAAAATGAAAACAATACACCAGCGTTCTTTATTGCACCACCACCAGAACAAATAGCCTATCGATCAATGTTAACCACTTTTAAAAATTATATGATTTATGTAGGTTTTTTTACTTGGTGGTTGGTTATCATTACAAACCGATTTGTTTTCGGATACTACCACTGTCAGGCATCAGCTGAACTCATACAACAGTTTAATTTTGATAAATTATTTTCATTAAACTCAATCTTGCCCGAACCTTCCCTTATTTTGGCGCTCATTCTTGCACTCCACGTAATAATGACCCTGCCAACATCCTAAGGTGAGCTAGAATATCAACTATGCGAGTTTGCTTTCTCGTCCATATTATATTATTTTAAGTGCGAAGCACTTTAGGGGCCCGGGCTGTCGCCGCGTAATGTGATCTCATGTCGTCGTGGTCACGCGCAAAAACAGGGTCAACACAAGCGCAGAATTGATAAAAACCGTTTCAAGATAAACTAACATGATTCAGAATAATTTAAAAGATAGGAATAATGAAGCATTAAGATCATTTATTAGCAGAAATTCGTGAAAATCGTTTCCCAAATGCCAGTCTGGTACCAGCGCAGCGCAAGAGAGGGCGCCCCCACCCCAAAAGCGCTCCATTCCTCCTTACTCCAGCGCTACTCCAGCACACGATCAGCGCGCGCCGTGTGGCAAGAGAGACTGAACAGGGCTTTATAAGCAGTTGGCGCACTCCGGAGCTTCATTTGTGCCATGGAGACCGAGCTGCACATCGAGCGACAACGCTGGCGCATCACTGTTTTGCACTTCCCCAGGTTTCACATTAGTGGAGCTGCATTAGCGCTGGGTTTGAAGTACACAAGCGCCGGATTATTTTTATTTTTAAACATCATGCCTATCACTTTCCGTTTCAACGGCAGATGCATGGGTCAGATATTACTTTCAGCTTTCTTAGTTACTTTCCATGTTCTAACCTTACAGGTTAGCACTAGTACAACATGCCATTGAACTACTCCCCCTCATCAAGCACACCTCGAAGGGCATGGCATCCAGGATTCTCATGCATGATGAGAGTCCGATCACAAAACTCGAATGACGACCATGAAACGACTACGACCATATCATGACCACGAGCACAAACCCAGCGGCCGCAAGCTATTACACAACTTGGGCCAATGAGTCGGCCTCAAAGTCAGATGACGAAGCTGAGATGACGACGATGGCACAGCCACGACTGCATGGCGACAACGATATGACAACGGATGCATGGCAGCGACAGTTTGACGACGACGTTGCGATAGAATAATAAAGAAGAAAATACGTCAATCGAATGACGAAGGTGGTTTCACGACCAGAACGGGATGACATTCTTGAAGTGATGACAAAAGTAACATGATATCGTGATGACGATGGCATGACCACAATGATATGACAATGACTGTGCGAGAACGATGGCAGGAACACGACGGCAGGACGAGAATCGGATGGCATTCTAACAATGAAGAAGGTGGAACGTCCCCGACAGCATTTGGGCGATGGTATGACGCCGAATATATGACGACGAGGCAATCACATCGGTGGCATGACGACGATATGAGGACAAAAGGATGATGTCGAGTGTAATACGATGATGGCGGGGCGACGACTCTATTACAAAGACTACATGACGACGATGAGGTGACGATGGCAGCATGGCGATGGTCGAGTCACGAAGCTTGAGTGTTGACTGTGGAACGACCACGACGCCCGGCTCTCGGCGCCAGTATGAGAACTAATGCACGGCGAATTTAAGACGACGACGATGGCGTGAAGATGATGCCATGACGAGAGTCGGATGGCAAAGCTTGAATCACAACGATGCAACTACCACTACGGCATCACGCCCACGAGCGCATACCTAGCAGCCCAAAGTATTTGACAAGTTTGTCTACTGAGTCGGCGTAGAAGGCGTGACGTCGACGGCATTACGAGAGTCAGATGACAAAACTAGAATGACGACGATGGATCGACCACAACGGCATCACGACAGCGAGCACATACCTAGTGGCACAAGCCATTAGACAACTTGGCCCAATGAGTCGGTGTAGAAGCCGTGACGACGGTGGCATAGTGGCAGTTGGATGAAGAAACTAGAATGGCGACGATGGAACCACGATGGCACGAGGACATACCTTGTGGTCCAAGCCGTCAGACTACTTAGGCCACTTGGTTGGCGTTAGCGATAGATAGATAGATAGACTGAAAGAAGTACCAAATAATGCTAATCACATTTAAAAATTGGTGGCGCTTCCATCCTTTGGAGACGATTGGCGATGCTAATGCGATTAGCAATCTTTCCTATGATGATGATATGTTTATATGATACGATGATTATTATGATGATAATCATTATGATTATTGTAGTGTGGGATGTGTAGCGAAGAAGGCAGACACTAGTGGATCAGAGTAGAACGATGCGCAGATCTCATAACGGAGGCTTCGAGGTATTACTAATAACCACTGGCGGCCGTCAGAGGTGTAATTGCGTCGGTGAAGCAGGTCGTCGCGAATGGAGAAATGGTGAGCTTGACGGCGCAACGCACGAGTGATTGGCTGCGATGACGGGTCAGCAAGGAAGTCTATGATGGAGGCAATCCAGGGGTCTTTGCGCTGCTCGGAAGCGATGGTCCCAATGTCGACGGAAGAAACGTCAAGCTGGCATAGTGAGCAGCAGGCATTGTCGTCAGGAAAGGGAGAACGTGAGAGGGCATCAGCGTCAGCATGCTGGCGTTCGTTGCGGTACAGCACGCGGATATCGTAATCCTGTAAGCGAAGCGCCCAGCGGGCGAGACGGCCTGAGGGATCCTTCAATGACGACAGCCAGCATAGTGCATGGTGGTCCGTGACGACATCAAATTAGCGACCATACAAATAGGGCCGGAACTTAGTAAGCGCCCAGATGATTGCCAGATATTCTTTTTCCGTGACGCTGTAATTGGTCTCGGCTTTAGTAAGCGTACGGCTTGCAGATGCCACAACATATTCAGGAAACCCTTCTTTGCGCTGCGCTAGGACAGCGCCGAGGCCAACACCGCTGGCATCTGTGTGTACCTCAATAGGTGCCGTTGGGTCGTAGTGGCGCAAAATGGGTGGAGGCGTCAGTAAACGACGGAGCTTAGTGAACGCCTCGTCGCACTCGGACGACCACGATTGAAGGGGTCCGTTGCTTCCGAGGAGCTTCGTCAGAGGCGATATGACGGCGGCGAAATTGCGAATGAAGCGCCTGAAGTAGGAACACAAGCCTACGAAACTGCGTAGCTCCTTGACGGACGTCGGTTTAGGGAATTCGGCGACGGCATGAAGTTTGGCTGGATCGGGGAGGATTCCATCCTTCGAGACGACGTAACCTAGTATCGTGAGCTGCCGCGCTGCAAATCGGTACTTCTTTAGGTTCAGTTGGAGGCTCGCGTTCGCTAAGCACGTAAAAACGCCGTAGGCGTTGAAGGTGCGTGGTGAAGTCAGAGGCAAAAACAAGAACGACGTCGAGATAACATAAGCACGTGTCCCACTTCAAACCGCGCAGAACTGTGTCCATCATGCGTTCAAAGGTTGCTGGCGCATTACAAAGTCCAAATGGCATAACGTTAAATTCGTATAAGCCATCGGGTGTGGCAAAGGCTGTCTTCGGCCTATCGACGTCAGCCATGGGTACTTGGCAATATCCGGAGCGTAAATCTAGCGATAAAAAGAATTCTGCTCCTTGTAGGCTATCGATAGCGTCATCGATTCGCGGCAGCGGATATACATCTTAGCGAGTGGTCTTGTTCAGCCGCCGATAGTCTACGCAGAGCCGTACCGAGCCGTCTTTTTTCGTAAAAAGGACGACAGGAGATGCCCATGGAATGTTCGAGGGTCGGATCGCTTCGCGGCGAAGCATATCGTCCACTTGCTCATTATTCACACGACGTTCTGTGGCAAAGACGCGATATGGGCATTGCCGCAATGGCGGTTGGGAGCCGGTGTCAATATGGTGCGTGACCGCAGACGTCCGGCCCAGGGACGGTTGCCCGACATCAAAAGAAGAATAAAATTCTTCTTTGATGTCATGAGGGGCGTCATGACCTTTCGAAGGAAGCGACAAAGCTTTGCGTCCATAACTGACACAGTGGCTCCGGTATCCACGAGGGCATATGTGCGCACACCGTCAACTAACACGTCTATCACATTGGCCGGGCTACGTTGAGGACTTTTCAAAACCTACCAGCGCCTCCGACAACGCTACTACTGGCGATGAATGTACAACTACGTTCAAAAGTTCGTTCGCTCATGCCCCGACTGCCAGTGCCGGAAATCTTCGCCCCAGCTCTCGCCAGCTGGTCTGCAGCCTCTGCCCTGCCCTACCCGGCCGTTCGGGCGCGTTGGCATCGATTGTATGGGCCACTTCCCTTGACGTCGGCTGCTAACCGCTGGATCATTGTGGCAGTAGATCACCTTACGCGATACGCCGAAACCGCCGCTCTCCCAGCAGCTACAGCGGGCGATGTTGCCTCATTCCTGCTTCGCCGATTCATCCTGTGGCATGGTACACCTCAAGAACTGCTCAGCGATCGCGGGCGCGTCTTCCTGTCGGAAGTAGTTGAAGCGATTCTCAAGGAGTGCCACGTTGTTCATCGTACGACTACGGCGTACCACTCTCAAACGAATGACCTCACAGAACGCCTCAACCGTACACTCGGCGACATGCTTTCAATGTACGTCACCTCCGACCACACGAACTGGGACGCCATTCTGCCCTTCGCGACCTACGCCTATAATACCGCTACGGAGAGCAACACTGGATTTTCACCCTATTTCTTACTGTATGGTCGACACCCTTCGCCCACCATCGACACCATTCTACCGTACCTGCCGGATGCCATCCGAGTGTGTGCCTATTTCTGCCACGGTCAGGCATGCAGAAGAGTGCCGCTACCTAGCACGGGTCTTTACTGATGATGATCAAGAACGCCGGAGGAGCACTCGCGGTGACGCCACTTCCACGGTCACCTTCGATCCGGGAGCGCTCATGTAGCTCTCAGTCCCTTTGACTGCCCCGGCCTCTCATCAAAACTGATCCCGAAGTATGAAGGCCCTTATCGCGTTTTCAAACGCGCATCTCCTGTCAACTACGCTATAGAACCAGTTGAGCCATATTCAGACATGCTCCGCCGTGGGCGAGACATTGTCCATGTCGACCGTCTAAAGCGTTACTTCGACCCACTCATCGTGACGAGCTGTTAGGTCGCCGGGCTGCTCCCTTATCGTTCCCGGGGGTGATTGTAGCGAAGAAGAAAACAGACACTAGTGGGTTCAGTGCTCCTGGATCTAAACGCTATAGTGGGTCGAGCGCTCTCGCTCAGCAACGGCTCTCGTGCATTGAAGCTGTAACTGCCCTGCCCGTAGACGTTGCGCTGCTCGAGCTCTTCCAATAAACACCTTTAGAGATGTGTAAAAGAAAACGATGCCGACGACGACTAAGTGCGGGCGAATTAATTTGCCATTTGACCACGTGTGCGTGCGACTTCACCAAATCAGCAATGGCCATGTTTTACTCTGGAGATGTGCCGTGCCATGATTGGGCCACGCGTGGCGAGCACGTGGTGAAATGCTTCGGGGCCAGACACACGTGTCTGCTGTCTATCGCTGTCTAGGCGTGCACGCCTAGACAGCGATAGACAAGCAAGCTCGTAAAGGCAGCATAACCGAAACCTCTCAAGTTATGCGGAATGATTTACACAAGGAGAAGACCTGTGTCTGCCGTAAGGAGTACCCTGTTTTTCCGCTCCGAAACGGTGGCGCTCAGCGGCTACGCGACCGAAGGCACATAGATCTCTCCCGATCGAATCGTACGCAGCAATGGCATTATTACGGGGTTTTCGATTGGAGAGCGAGAACGTTTAGTGGTAAGTGAAGTCGAAATAGCTAAATAAACAAGAAAAAGCAAAATCGCAAGCGACAATGCATGTTTTGCCTTAGTCCATTGCTCTGTCTCAATCTTTCGCGTGTATCCGCGCCCACCTGGTAACATTTCGCGCAGTCGTGAATGTATTCTAGATAGCACACTACTTGGAGAATGTTTAGCATAACACTGATTCCAGCAGTGCCTGAGATCTGCATCAACTTCTTTTCGTATTGTTATTTGTGTACATTCATGTGCCCCATATGTCGCTTGTTACGTCTGGGTGCATATTGTCTATATACGCAAATGAGCCTGGTGTGCTCCCTGTCGTTCCCAGTTCGATTGTTCCTGATGCTTCGTGGCGTTCTAGATTCGATGAAATGCTCATCTGTAATGTCTAGTACTTTCGTGCTGAAGCCCTAAATAAATTAGCTCTGCAACTAACGTTGCGCGGCGCCTCGGCTTATACAGCGGCGCAATGCACTGTACACAGCACGGACACGGTCTCAGCATTTGAAACGTCCGGCCCTATACTAGAGTCTTCCGACAGACACACAAGAAAGAGCGTCTAATTGCCTTAGTGACTTGAGCACATGCACACTTGGGTCAAAACTCAAGAAAATAGATTGGTATTAGTTCTAGAACAGCCGTGGAACACTTGTAACTGTCCCAGCGTATTGCATTGGTCAAACAGTAGCCATGCGCTGTACCACTTGATTTCAGCCTGTCCTACCTATAGGGAGAGAAAGAAAGACAGATTTCGCCACATCTATGGTCTCCAAACATTTGCTCGAGACTCTACATCAAACCTCAGCGAAGAGCGATGTCGACGTGTTTGGGGCCAGTTGCTGACGGGCTGTAATGGCGGGACCAGCGTAATGGGCGGAGTCTCGGCCATTGCTCTCGTTAATGACAATGCCGTGCGTGGTGGCCAGGCAGCGAATGACAGCACCACGAGCCAGGAAAGCGCAGCTCGCGACCCGCACTGCAGCTAGCCTGCCGGCGACGGCGCATTCTAGCCGAGGCCTAATTACGGTCGAGAAGGCTCTCTAATGACAGCGCGACCGTGAGTTGGGGCAGTCATTAATTCTCCGTCTGCGGCCGCATCCATTAGCACAGCCGGGCCGCAGTGATGAAGTGAGGGAGCCTCCTACGTTCGTGTTCTTGTCTCTGAGCTATTTCACTCTTAATGTCCCGGCATTACTATACCATGACCACCACTTCGCGCGATGATCAAGACATAAACTATCTGACGCACCGTATAATGGTGGTGGTGAGGTGTATAAGTGATGTTTAAGAAGCTGTAGTTAGGAAGCAAAATACATACGGGCCGAAATGAGCGTCTTATAGATATGTGCTTAGTAACCCACTGGCATTAAAAAGTTTATTAACACAGAAATGATAAACGCAGCAATTGACGTGAAATGACGAAAGACGAAATGAAGTAGTATAGAGACCATGCTGTGATGCAGGCTTCTATATTTAGTCCAGAATTCGGCGGTTTAGTATCGTAAAAGTAACTCCTTCGTTGAAAGTAGCACGGGCGCCGTCTATCCCTTTCACGCTGAAACCGTGCGCTCTACGTGTTTCAAATAGCTGTTGCAGATGGCAGCACTATTCCACCGCGGATAAAGCCTACAGTTTTTGTCGGGCATTATCTTAGATGACGACGGGTACTTGTTGCTTAACCGGAGAAAACGGTCAAATACTTACGCCCCCGTTAATACCTACAAACAAAATTCACTCACCACAATATAGTTGATCTTTAGCGAAATCGCGTAGAGACCTCTATAGCGTAACCGCGAACATCGTGCATCGTCGTGTTTTTGGAAAACAGTGCCTCTCACGGTACAGTGCCACCCACTGCTGTGTATAGGCACCCTGCGCTAAAGCTTTGCAGTGAAGACAGCAGCGCCAGAACACACAGCCTAACGAGTGCTGGAAGCAAAACTGGAGGGACGCTGCATACTGCATACTCTGCTTGGAAGTTAACAAAGAAGCTCGAGAGTAATGAAGGACTGCGCAAAGAGCAATGCAACGAGAAATGTTAGGCATAACCTTAATATACAGGAAGCTTGTGGATCATAGAGCAGGGGGGATAGCCGATATTCCAGTTGACAAACAGAAAAAAAGTCGCATTTTCTTTCGAAAGGCTGAGCATCGGTTGCGATAGCAAATTAGTACACTGATCTACGAAGTAAGGATATTACTTTTATCGGCCGTGCAAACTTGTAAGCATTCGCTTACTCACTAAATTAACAAGCACGGTGTCAGGCGCGCACAGGTAAATATGAACACATCTCGCTCGATGACCGCGGAAACTCGCTGTCAAAATGCTGGAGCAAGGAAACATGGCGGCAGCAGCGACTGAATTGACCTTCGTGCTGTCTCTCGCTTCAACGTGAACTAAGCGTCGAAAGCACAGCGCATACGAAGCTACCGGTACTCGGCGTGGCGTACTGTCTTCACACCGCAGATCGCTTTCAAGATACGGCGCCCGCTCTGCCGCGCCGTAAGCAGCAACCACCGGGGTAGAACGCCCCCCCCCCCCCCCACTCCTCGTCTCCCCCTTGTGCCTCGCACGCCACAAAAGACGGCGCGCTTCCGACCCGCCTTCCTCCCTCACGAGCACGAGGTTCAGCCGCGATTGCCGGCTGACCCTTGCAAGCTTTGAATGCACTCGCAGATATAGTGTACGGCACGCGGCGACGATGTTATTCTGTTTGGACTTTATGCGAAACATCACGGCGATGGCATAAATACGCTAGGAGTGTCCATATAATGGCTAGCGCTATAAAATGAAACTGGACAGTCTATGTGATTCCTAGGGTAGATAGCCGATGGAACATTCGAGTTACAGAATGTGTGCCAAGGGAAGGGTTGTGCAGTGGAGAGCGAGAGAGAGAATAAATTTTATTCAAGAACCCCGGTGCTGAGGACGGCAGAAAATTAGGTGGGGTAATGAGACTAGGGAATTTGCAGGTAGAAGCTGAAATCAGTTAGTGCTAGATAGGGGTAATTAGAGATCGCTGGATGATGCCTTCGTCCGGCAGTGGACATAAATATAGGCTGATGATGATAATGATTATGAGAACGCTGATAACTGCACACGTCTTTATTATGTAGCATGAATTGTGAACAGTGCGTTACCGAACACCCAATTGCATTTCAACAGCTGATCGCACAGTAGCAGGGCAGAAGCGTTAATGTTTTCGTATTCGTGCGTTTGCAACGTGCAACGCGCCGCCGAAAACGCAAGTTCTAGAGCAAACGCATTCGCGAAAAGGACGCATACATGCCTTCAGTGCGACGAGCACATATCACTAATAACCATGAAGACTACGAGAATCTTCACCTTCGCTTTGAACAGTAAATGTTTTTTCAGTCAGTCAATCAACCAATGAATCAATCAATCTCACATGAGCTGGCAATGCTCCCTTATACTTACCTTCACCCATACCTCCAACGCCACACCTGAACAGTGGGAAGCCGCGATGACCAGCTCGTCATTATAGGAGGAGCGCCGACTGGTCTGGTGAGCTAAAGAGGCGACGGGGATCCTAGACTGAGGATTCTTCCAGTTGATGTGGCCTCCAGTTCATGTCAACATTTATTTAAAAAAAGTTTTCAATCAACGTTTTTCTTGCCCTCAAATAACGACAAACATTAACGAGATTCCTCATACTCGGGACATCACTTCGTCCACGTCCGAATGTGTATACACTCGCGTAAACTGCATTTCGGCATAGTTTGTGGACAGTGAAGTCAATGAACGTAAAGATTACGGGACATTATATTCGCAACTTGTGCAATTCCCAACCATAAACATCAATCGCATGCGAATACTGGTTGCATAGAACGACAATAAAGACAGCTGCCTGTAGGTTTATAGCATTTAATTACATGCTTCACGAAAAGTATAGTTCACATCTACTGCAACATGTGTGTTAGTTCTGCTATATATATTTTTTTTTGCTGCGATGGCAATTATATGGACACTCAAAGCGGATTTCTGGCGTCGCCGTCGCCGTGAGGGTTCGTATGACGTCAAACGGCGATGAAATCGTCGCCGCGCCCCGTATGCTGTATGTGCGAGTGAAAGCGTGCGAGGGACGCGCGCTTTCACGGGGAGCCAAGGCTGTGGGGGGCGCGACGGGAGGAAAGGAGGGAGGGAGGGGGGGAGACGACGTTTAGGTGCGGCACCAAATGCATATATATATAAAAACGTTGCTAGGCGAGAAGGTGGTAAAGACTTCCGACACTGCTCAAGGAGTGTCCCGGAGGTTTTCGACAAGATCAGATTAGTAGTAGTGATTTTATTGAACAATCGTCATTTTCTTATTCAATAAAATCTCTACTACTACTCTGATCTTGTCGAAAACCTCCGAGCCGCCCCCAGAGGCACCGGCAACAGTCACGAACGCCGCGCGCGTTCGGAGCGAACGAGGGCAAAATGCCGACGGCGTCGACAACAGTTGTGGGCGTTGCTGGTGCTGCTGCATGTGCAAGTTTATGCAGCTGATAAAACTACTATCCTTACTCCGTATAGCTGTCTATTAATTTGCTGTCGCAATTGATGCTTCGCCTTTCGGGTGAAACTGCGACATTTGTTAACATGCTGCCCTGAATAAATTTAGAATTGTTTTTCAAAGCTATATTGCAGCGCGACGTAGTTGTAAGTATTGATTTTTATTTGCACGAACCAACATTTGCATTGTTATCTAGAAAGGAAAAATTTCATTTGGTAACATTGTCATGTGTCACACCTCTTCACGTCCCGCCTTTACCGGTGCCCCAAAGATGAGCTCTTCACTATTTGAAGATTTGCGATTCGCGGCGCTTCGTTGTTATCGAAATCATTGGTGTGACTGGAACAATCAGATATTTCCAAATTTGCATGTTCTCCTGAAGAATCTAATAACCGACGGGCAATAATTTTTATCTTTTTAGGCAAGCACCAAACGTAAGGCAAGGATTATTACAATAACATCGGTTGCCAATAGGTGCACAATGTGGCGCAGCTGCGTGTGTTCCTTTCTTTTTCTTCCTTTTTCTCTCGAGATGTCTTTTCTCGCACGAGCGGGTAGGCATGTTCGGGTAATGTGAGCAAGATTGGGCTTGCCCATGTTTTGTGCCGTGACCCCGAAGCACGTACGTCTCCTGTCTTCGCCTTTCTGTTCAGAAAATACTTCACGAATGCCTCGTAAATATCTTCCGTATGTTTGCTTTTTTTTCACTCATAATTCGTCACCATAGTTCATGAAAAAGACTGCTGCTATCGTCGAGTTCTTTGACCTCTGGATCAGATCAACGAGGACTGTGATTGAGCTCCTTGGTTGTGCTCGACTGGGGTGTAGGAGCCTTTTCGAGGCTCGTCAGATTTTGTGTCGGATGCACCAAAACGCCAGGTAGTAGCAAGTCTTATTATTAAATCAATAATTCAGTAATGCGCGAGTAATTATTCATCTACCTGAATGCCAAATAAACCCAATCATATGTATGATATAGCCCTTCTATGTGCTTTCATCATCTCTTCGTCAAAGACGAAGTAGCTACCACATCTACGCTTCATAGCGGAGGAGGTGCTGGGTATAAAAAAAAAACATAGCAATGTCACCGCAACCCTGCGAAGCCAGAATGCTGCGAAGAACGTATAGGCCATGTCTGAGGTAACGGCTCCACGAATGCGCTTCATCGCCCCCCCCCCCCCCCCCCCTGCTTCAAAGGTTCCCCTGACGAATCTTTTGAGAAGTGGTTGACGTGCTAGGAGCACGTTTCTTCATTTACCGCCTGGGATGATGACACCAAGATGAAATTCCTTTAGGAATTTCTGAAATTCAGGAATTTCTGAAATTCCTGTAGGTTGCGTTTGCTCGCACCTCATGTGCTTTTGATCCGTGAATGATGTAAATGGTATAAGCTGATGGGGAAAATGAAAACTTGTTGTTTCTAGCTAAATTACTACATTTGTGTTAGAAGCATGTGACAGAAGGATACACATGGAACATTCTTGCACGTGTAATATGTCACCTTGCATTCACGGGAATTGAGAAGAAAGGGCTTGCTATGTTGGCTATTTTGTGCCCTTGGTAAGATGGCGGTGGTTCGGCCTCACTTCCAGGCATCATCCCCATTGTAGTTTTCTCCTCTTATGTGCCTGAATAGAGAAGTTGTGCCATGCATGGTTAACTGCCACTGGGCATGTGCCATTGTACTGGTTATGAGCGTTAGGTATATGGGCCGTTGGGACGCGCAGTAGCTGCTCAAACAATTTAGGCAACTGGGTATTGTCAACTATAGGCACCGGGCGGCCGTCGTAAGGCGCCAGCGGCGCGCCGGCGATATGCTGGCGAACAGCGCCGCGAACGGCAGCTGTCAAAGCACTGGCATGTGAAGCAGACGACGGGACGAAGGCGCTCGGTGCTTCCAGTGATTTGGCACAGCGGGTTCTAAGGGCTGACGCACCGGAAAACGCATTTTCGTGTGTCTGCTTTTGAGAAAGGTCGTCACTTGTATGAGGCAGATCACATTCGTGGCATCAGGTAGTACATAAAGCAGAAAACGAGTGCAAATTGCGATGCAAATGCACCACGCGAACGGAGCTCACCGCGGCAACCTAAGACGTGGAAATCCAGCAGTTATATTTCAAATATAATTTTGCTTTCCGCTTTAACATTACCGCGTACTTTATCATGAAAATATGCGAATGACACAAAAATTATGGACAGAAAAAAAAAGGATACATATGTCTTCCTTATTCTCTTTCTTGAGCTGCTTCGCCGATCGCACATGTGTCAGAAAGTTCCCGCTCTCTGTCCGTTGTAGTTCTTTTATCCTTGCAATGCTTCCCCATTCTTAATTGCTTATAAACTAGCCCAATCTTCAGTCACGACCCATTTTAAATAGCTTAGCGCAACGGGAGCCATCCGTGGCGGCGAGTAACACGCCACTGCGTTGGCGTTCGCCGTCGATGCACAGCACAGTCGTGTGCCGGACGCACCAGAGTTGGGAATTGCTAGGAACGAAAATGTACATTAAAGGAAGACTGATGCACTGATAAGACGGCAAAATGACTACAAATCTGAGTGTTCGCCTTCGGTGCCCAAGCTCCGGAGCCGTTACACTGCGGAGGCGAAGACAGGCAAGTGGGACACGAAGTTCTTGAGTATGAACGGCTTTTTTATTAACGTTAGAACAACTAGACCATAGCAAATCAGCGTCGGAAATGTACAGTGCCCAGCAATTGAAGCACTGGCAGCGCGCTGCTGCCACCGTTTTTTTTTTTTTTTTTGCGCCACAGGTGAGCGCCGTGGGACCAAATGCAGTCATAATGCCTTACGAAGGTTCTCTCTTTCACTCTACACCACAATGCATCAGTTTGGTGTCCCCAGCGCTTACAGTCAGTGCAAAAAGCGCTGGCGACCATGCGATTCGAGTATCGCGTTTCAATTGCTGAGCACTGAACGCGCTGTTGCATACAGACCGCACATATACAGACTTCCCGCCTGAAAAACGCGATGCCGCGATGAACAACGGTTAAATTTAATGGCCTAACCAGCTTAAGTCATGTTTCAGTAACTGTTTGCGCACCCAAAAACGTAACATGTTTGATCAGACTTGGTTTTACGGCAGCGCCTGCTGCACGCGGCCCAACCGCCACATGCCATTACATTCGCGGCGCCTCCGCATGAAGGCGCCACCGGTCCAAATTCATCCCGCGCCCGGCGCCTATAGGTGCATGCCAGTGGGATGTGCCTACTCTGGTCCAATCCAGTAGGCATGTGTCACTGTCACACTAGACATATAGAAGCCTTAAATTTATTTAGACGTGTGTAGTACTTACTTCTCTGTGCATACAAATGTCATCAACGTTCTTCTCTCGAGAGGCGTCATATGTATCGTCTTCGTGGCACAGACAGTTGACAGTTACGGGTGACGAGGCTATGCTCATGTCATCCGCTAGTGCTGCTACCCTCTAACACAAACAAGGTTCGGATCATTTAGATTACAAAATTTCTTTTAGGAATAGCGTATGTTTGCTTTTTCAAACCTACATATCTACATCCGCAGTGCCCTATTTATTGTGCTCACGCGAACACGCGTGAGCACGAACAGGGCTAGCATTTACCCCACGCGAAACAATAATTTCCTCTTGAACACCGAGTCCCGCGTGTTCCCGTGTTTGCTTTGCCTTTTACGCCACCTTCGCTGGCATCATGCCCGCCTCCTTACGCGGAGAAGAGCGCTAGAACAGCCCCTTCTATCCTTGTATCCTTGCCGCTGTGAGAAAACTGACAGATGCGGAGCGCTTCGCCCGGCTCCTCGCGGGTTAAACGAAAGGGATGAGTCGACCCCGGGAATTGGGAAAACGTAGAAGCAAAAAGAGGCGGGAAGGGTTCTGAGTGCGTCACTAGTGGCGGAGGGCTCCCCGACAGCAACAAAACGCGCTCGCCCATCGTGAGGTCATTTTCCCGCCACCCGATCGACTTAATTGCACCCTGTCTGCCCCCGAATTTTGTAAGCGCCCGTGCGTGCATGCTCGCGCCGGGCAGCCGGGCGCTCGAACATGAGCGGAGTGTTGTTTGCCACTGCATCGACTCCGTGGCCTCCGGACTGCAGAAGGCGGCTGAGGGTGGCTCAAGCGGTTTCTCTTGCTCATAAGTGGGAGGCGAAGGCTCGCTCTTTTTAACAGCCAAGCTTTTCTTTGAGAGCCTCACCGGGTTTTCTGACCGTGGCTGCAGCCTGGCTGTTCTTTTGCCGAACAAATAGGCGAACCAATCACAGCGGAGCAGGCGCGCCGCTGTGTTCCTTGCACAACCACCAGATGGCGCTCGTCTCCGCGCATCCGTTGTAGCTGTGGCACCGGCCATGCGGGAAACAGAAAAAAAAAAGAACCGGGAAGCTTGCCTTCACGCATCCGCAGCTGCGCGGAAATGAGGAAGAAAATGCTTCTTGCGGATTGAATGGATTTGAATTGCGCTGTGTACGTATGCGCACGCTGCCTCTGACACCATGATGCGTTCGAGCTGACCGTCGTACTCGATAGTAGTCGCAAGGGTAGCTCAACGGGAATGTTGGTAATGTTGCGTCTTAAGTTAGCAGCTCGACGATCTACATAGGAAGTGAGAGAAGTGACAGGAAAGAGCGCTGACTTACAACATTTGTTATTGCGCACATAATCCATGTCGTTTGTTGGAAGCAAAGTTCCGAACATGTGTCACCCATCTGTATTTTCGGTTTTACCATGGTAAGGTATTGAAGCCTCCGTTATGTGCGCAATAAAAATTGTTTTAAGTCAGCGTTTTTTTCCTGTCACTTCCCATGTAGACCGTCGCGGTGCAAACCAAAGATGCCATAGTAGTCAGCAAAAGGCTAGGTATAATTTGTGTACGCCCATGCTTGCGTGCGTGCAATGTGTGTGTGTGTGTGTGTGTGTGTGTGTGTGTTTGTGCGTGTGTGTATGTGAGTGTGTGTGCGTGCGTGTGTGTGCGTGCCTGCATGCATGCGTGCGTATACGTGTACTCATGTCTCGACTCTTTATGCACTCACACAAAGCTTCGCTGGATATAGATTCCAACTCATTGCATCAGTGGCATTTTCATTATTCTTTGTCGCTTTCTTTTAAGCGAAGCTACAAGTGTCGGCGGTGGTGGTGATGTCACGCTGAAAAGTGGGCCAATCCTGGTGATTGTGCAGAAAGGGTCCAAGCTCAATGGCACATACCCCTGTCGTGTGGACCCTGATGATAATGCAGAAAGGGTTCAAGCCTAATGGCACATACCAGGGACAAAAAAGAAAGAAAGAGAGAGAAAGAAAGAAAGAGAGAAAAAAGGAGAGATATAAAGAAAAAGATAAGGAGGGAGAAGGAAAGAGAGAGAGGAAGAGAGAAAGAAAGAGATAGAGAGAAATGAAAAGAAAAAGAAAGAAAGAAAATCACCAGCCCTTCCCCTGTCAAGAAAATGGGTGTAAGCAAAAGTTGTCGTGTGTGTACTTGACCTACTACTTTCCCTTCCCTTTCCGTCTACTTTTGTTTCCCTTTCGTGCAACTTTTCCTTCCGTTGCTTTGTACGTTTCCTTCCCTCGATGTATACATTAATTAAACGCTTATGTTTTATTACCGTGACATGCCGTGAACTTTACGTTACCCTGACGAAGGTAAGACACACACAAGCTTCGCTTGCCCCCCTTTTCTCGACAGGGGAAGGGCTGGCGAATTTTTGTATTCAAGTTGCTAAAGTTCATGCGGCTCCTAAGCGGAAGCTGGCCATGTGAACGCCCCCAGAGAGTGGCTGTTCTTCCATTTGTTGATTCCTCGCTAAATTGGAAGAATCAATAAAGATAAAGGGGGCGATTCACCAGCGTGAGTGTCGTAGGTATAGCACGAGTCAATGAAGGCAGTTTACCTGCCCGCTAGCAAGGGTGACATGAAGCGACGTCTAGCACCAAGGTCGAATGCGCACAAGAGAAACAGAACGTAGTCGTTATCTACATCTATGAATGTACACACACGCATACACACAGCAGTGATTCCTATCTTGCGAGGAGACGCCATAACGTGTACCGAAGAGGTATCTAGAATACGTGGCACACATCTTACATCCCTTGACCCGTGGCACAGTACTTTGTTGTTGTTATTGTTGTTGATGATGATGATGATCATGGTTGTTTATTGGAATCTTCCAAACGGGCTGGTGACAAATAGTCACCTAGCCTGCTTGAGTGAACCAGGTCCAGTTACATGCAGCACGCAATTGCTAAATGCAACCTACAGCGTGGGCCGCTGCGTTTGCAGGCACCTTCACTAGATGGCGCCACCATACTGGCGGAGGCTTGGGCAGCTGGGGATCGCGTTGTTTGCGTGCCTCATCTGAATCGCATCTCGTTGTCTGCGCCTGCGCACGCTTCGTTTGCAGGTGCCTTACCTTGATGGCGCCACCATACTGGTGGAGGCTCAGGTTGTCTGCGCCTGCGCGCTTGCCTAGGGCGCGTTTATAGGGAATTTTTCCTCTGCCTGATAGCAAGCGCTTGCGTGGCTCAGTGGTAAAGTTACCGACTGGGTTCGATCCCGGCGGAGACCGGATACTTTTTTTCGCATTTCCGGCGATAGCGGTTATGGTCACCAGCAGCGCCGGTGGCGGAGGCTGCGGTGGACACCATCGCGAACCGAAACGGCTATTGGAATGAGCCCACAACAGCTTACGCTTTAAATTAGGTTTATTTTTGAGGAGCTTTATGCCATGCATCTAAACACACAGCGAGCACTTCTTTTTTCTGCTTACTGCATTGTTTTATAATTGCGAATCATTTGTTTGCCTAGTCGAGCCAAGGCCAGAGGAGGGCCCCGCGCAAGGACGCGCCCCTTTTGCCTCCGAAAAACCTGGGCTGATGCCTTTAATAGTTGCCAGAAGAATTCCTCATAAATGCGAAGTATTTGTTTGCTTATTGGAGTAATTTCGTGGTAAGGTCACGTCCAAGGACGAGATGATGTTTTCATTACGTTTGGCCTCAATGATTATGGTCCGATCGAGGAGATTCTGAAGTTTAGAAATGTGAATAAAGGACGAATTAAGGCGGTGCGATTGTCCGGTAGTGGACATAGTGGAAACAAACACCGTATATAGCGCGAATTAAGGCCCGCGGCGGCAGATGATGCATGTGAGCGCATGCGCGCGCCAGCTCAAATACTAACATGTCGTGGTTGTCATGCCTTCGTCGTCATCCCGTCGTAGCCATTCAACTGCATTTATGACATTGTGATCATTCTTTCGTTGTCATGCCATCGCCATCTTTCCGCCGTTTGTATTCTGTTGCTGTCACTACATTGTCGTATTGCCATTATCACATAGTCTTCACGCCCCGTCGTTGTCATACCGTTGTCATCGTCGCATCGTTGGGATGGCACTGCCAACACCGCGTCATCATCACAAAGTCGGCGTCATATCATCGTGACCATTCCATCGTCCTCACTGATGATTTTTTATTACATTGCAGAAGCGTTCGAGTGTGCATGGATTTACAGGGATGGTTAGAATGCAAGCTCATAACAGCTGAATGTAATCAAAATGAATAAAGCTCCCAGAAGCGATGCTCGTCCACGTTAATATTTTTTTAACAGCGGAGCTGTTTAAGGTCTTGATTAGGCCGCCTAGTGCGAACAGTAATTGTGGGCTGATCCTGGAGGTGTGCAGAAAGGGCCCAAGTGCAATGGCATCTACCCCTGTGAACTAGCGCTGCTGTTTAAGTTCGAGGATGGTCCGTCGAGTGTACGCCGCAACACCTCCACCTGGCGATGACGTCACCATGCGTCGCCTAGCAACGCGTCACCCCAGCTGCGTGAGCCGTGACGACATCGAGCGCGCCGCATCGCTCCGCCTTAGCTTTGCCGAGCCATGCCATCACCGCGCCGTGCGCAGTGGTTGCCCCGGCTGCGCAGACAAATAGCTAAGCCGCGACGTCACTGCGCCGACCCACGGAATATATACCTCCACGCCGCCGCCGCGGCGATACCAAAGCCCCGCCGTCTCCGCGCCGAGCACATCGCTGCGAAGATGGGGTCACTCTCGAAGAAGAGGAAGCGCGGCGCGAAAGCCGCCGTGCCGCTACTCGAGCACGAGTGAGACGACTTCGGTCCGATCCCGATTATCGCGCCGCTAAAGCGGCAACGAAACGTCGGTGATTCGCACAAGATCTGGAGGTACGAGCCCGCGAACCGAGCAAAAGCGTTTGAGCGTCCAGAAGCGTCCAGATGCTTTAATGACCGAGTGTTCGTTGCTCATGGGCTGTCGATGATTAAGGGGTGACCTTGCGCAAAACGTGACCTAGTCTCGAAGCATAACCTCGCAAAAACTTGGCCGAAGCGAGATAAAGCTAGGTGGAGTCGCCAGCCTCGCTGTTTGCCCAGTCTTCGCACCAGTATTGTGAAGCGGCCCCTATTTTTTTTAATAATCTGCCCAATTGCTCTCTGTAACAAAATGCTAAACAACGCTCTAAAAACGTTTCCTTAAAAAAGCACAACTTTTCTTGCAGCTGCTTTGCCAGAAAAATTTCTGTAAAGCTCTGTTTTCTATTTTGGGTTTTTCTGTTACTTATTTTTTGTTTTACTTTAACAGTACTTGTGTGTATAAACACACATACCTGTTTTGCATTGCAGAAACATTCTGTTTTCCGTTTTAAATTATTGTTATTTTATTATTAATTTCTGTTTTGTTATACCGAAAATGTATGCGTAACACAATCATCTATCTTGAGCCGGAGAAAAAGTTCAGTTGTCTTTTTTATATTTTTCTTGTTATTTCACTTCTCTTTGAGTTCCACTGTACAGGAATTTGACCTGCAAAGAAAATTTTCTATCGTGATGAATATGAGTGAACCAGGATTGTCGCTGAAGCCAAGTTTTGGCACGGGAATTTCTCTTCAGGTGGCAAGTTGCCGCCCTGGTGAAAGGAATTTCACTTGTCGAAATATTGGCTGCAGCCGTCATTCATTGTTCGACCACTGTATAATACTACTAGCCTCCATCTTCCTCTGAACGTTTGTCGTGTTTGAATTTTCCATCATGCGTCGCTGATACATTACAAAATAACGGATATCCTGCAGACATGTAAATACGCAGACATACATTTGGTCCAAAGCCAAAATTATGGCACGTGGTAAAAGCTGAAAATATAACTGTAGTGCAAAAAGACCAAGGTCATGCGTATGTATGTGGATGTCTGTGTTCTTCTGGCTTTACTCAGTTTTTTGCGCTGCTGTTCAATATCGTCAGCAGTTTTTCTCTTTGTGGCTTTAAGAAAGAATGTGTAATTTGCGACATGGTAGAAAGAAAACAAACTTTTCTTTCATTTGACGCCTAAAAGTTCTTCGACAGATAAATATGTAGACAGGAACATTAATACAACTCCTTATACGCAATATGTTAAGAAATCAAGGAAGATTAGTTTTCCTCCACTTGCTGTAGGAGCTTAAAAGTTAATTTACCAGACTATAGATTAGCTTCCTCTTGCCATGGATCACATGTGTGCGTAAAAGAAGGAATAACAGAAAGAAGTACATGCCCTTTCAGCACAAGATAGGCGAAGTGAAGAAATACGCAAAGCTTTGTGTTTAATAGCCACTGATGGCCAATATACTGACCTCTCCGGACCCTGTCCGTAAAATGTTTTTGCATTAGTGACTCCGTGTATTCATGTGCAATTTCGTGACACACAATAGCATCAAGTTGGGTGTGCAGTGTGTATTAGGCATCATGCTTGATGTGTAGTGTGTATTATGTCACAGTGTCGAGATATCGGGAATTGCACATTGAAGGGATGACCCTGTTTTCACAATGCAAATACAATCGAATGTTTTTTTATGTAAAAGGAAAGTGTTGTGGAAAGTCAGACATTGGTTTACGTGTATCGTCGCAGACTCGCAAAATGGGAAAACTGTTCTCACCTGAAAATTGTGTAATCTAACTTCGTTTTAAGGCTTGTTCATAATTTTTTTATGAAACTAAGGAACCAGACATTTCGTGGAGCCTCACATGACAAAGAGCAAGTGGTAGCTCTAACACTGTGGTAAATGATGTTACAAAGAAAGGCGAGGCTACAGTTGGTTTCTTACGAAAATTGACAAGCGTTTTATTTCAAAGGAAGAAAAACTGGCGGCTAAATAATCCACATGACATCAATACAGAAACAGCGAACTTCGTATTACTGTACAAGAGAACCAGCTTACATGTCAAACCATAATGGTGCAGAAAAGTTACTCAAAGTGGTCTTGGCATTGCGTTTATAAAGACCTTAACTTTAAAGCTCAATCCTGAAGACACCTGATTATGCAGACATTTTTTCGTGGAAGGTCGTGCTGCTTACTTGAACGCTGCACTTTGTTTCTTCACTCAGGATGTCATACCCTGACTGACCTGAGAAACAACAATGATGTTTTATTATACATATGTCAGCAGCATGACTGTACAGACCTCAGTCACCAACTCTATCACAATAATTTTTTGTGCGAATGGTAGTCGACAAAGGCCTGGCAGTTTTTGTCTATCTGAGTACGGTGTGCGAAGCCACTTAGGAATAATGTTTTATACCAGCCAGATGACTTTTTTAAGGTAACAGCAGAACATTAGTATGTGGCCAGTCAATCAGCAGCGTATATGATGTGAATCAGACAGCGCTCCCCATGGCACAAAATGTACGCGCTACCACACACACACACACACACACACACACACACACACACACACACACACACACACACACACACACACACACACACACACACACACACACACACACACACACACACACACACACACACACACACACACACACACACACACACCCACACACACACACACACACACACACACACACAAGACGTACAAGACACACCAGGTACAGACACTTCTCCGCGTTGGTCGTCAGTGATTGTTTAAATAATGTAGAAGCCTATGCAGAACATTGCACTGACAAGCTTCATTTCTTTTTTGTTGTCAGTATGCATTCACGTAGAAGATGTGTGAACTTCCGGTTAATTGAAGCATGTGTGGTTTTGTTTCTTAGTACCGATATGCGTACAAAAAATTGCAGTTTCGCCCGAAATGTTAAGCATCGATTCCGATAGCAAATTAGTAGACAGCTACACGAAGTAAGGATAGTAGTTTTATCGGCTATATAAACTTGCAAGCATTGGCATTACTAATTAAATTAAGGAGCATGGTGTCACGTGCCCACAAGCACACATGAACACACCTCTAATGATTACCACGCACACTCGCTGGTAAAACGCTGGGGTGAAGAAGCGCAGCAGCAACAGCGAGAGCTTCTGCCAGCTTATAGCTTCCCGAATGCGTGCAGGAAAAGGTTCAGTATGAGTGTAATTGTAACACCAATGTATTTTTACAAGATTTCGGAGGCAGATGTGTCGAAAGTGGTGCTAGTCTATGAATTTCTGGTACGGAGCAATGGCTTGATTACGTCTTGGCCTCAAATTTGTAACTGAAACATGAGCCATAAAGAGTATAAGTAGGAAGGTATTCAGTGAATCGTTTTAACTAGACACCTGCACATTGCGATGTGTCGCTCTAGTATAGTTCACTTCTTCAGGCAGTTCACCTCAATTCTTGAAGTAGTTATTTCACCATCAATTTCGCAATAGAAAGTACTCAACTGTAGACTATAGCGTTTAAAAACGTTTATAACTGATATATCCTTATTTGGACTTCTCAACTGTGACACTCGCATAGTTCCTCACGTCTCATACATTTCAAATCTTTAGCTATAGCAAAAAGAATCATTTTTATTGTATTTCTTGTTTACTTCTAAGTGTGTCTAGAAGTAGAGGTTGCAGAAACGCTGAATATAACGTTCATCGTAAAGCTTCAAGAAATAAAACAATGTGACCGAGCTCGCTGAAAAAAGATGATGGTTGCAAAATACACTTTCAAAGATATATGCTCGCCACTTCAAGCAAATATTACGTCAAACGACAATTGGTAGTGTGATGAAATATCTCGTTGTAAGAAAAGATGCCGTATTTGAGTTCGCAGATATTATTTGCCTCTTAACATATCTAGACGTTCGAAAACGATCACCGAACCATGTGTTGAAGCTCGCATGAGGCTTAAATTCATGCGTCCCCTGCTCTTCTTTCGATCCCGTTGAAATTGAGGCGCATGGAAGTCTTATAATGCTTAATCTCCACTAAAATTTAGCTATATTCTGTGATACAGAAACAAACAAATAAAAATAAATAGCCTTGGCGGTATTCGACAGGGGCAACGATCCTAAAATACGTATTTAGAGAAATAAGAAATGAGGACACTGCTTCTTTCACCTCGACAGAATTACTCGTGTGGTAAAGCCGATGTACGCTTCAGAAAACAAGTACGACAAGTTCTTTCGCAACCGAGACTCCCCCCCCCCCCTTTACCTACTTAAAAAAAGAAAGAACAGCGGGGCCTCTTCACACATACGTCTGCAATTCCGTCGCAAGCCCCAGGCGAAAGGATGCCGAGCAAGGTGGGCAAATATTTTCCCCGGTTCCGCACTGGCCTTTCCTGTATGCAGCAAAGCGAGTGATTTTCTTTTTTGACGATGGCACCGATATCTTGAGGATATTAGTTAAAGATGTTGCAGTTTATTTTTGTTTCCATTACGGTAAAGGGAGCAAGAGCACAAGGCTACTAAGGTCTGACAAATGCTGCTCTGCAATATAAACGCTCTCACCGTATAAAAAAAAAGAACGTTCTCGGCGTCTTACGTAGCCATATAGTTCTGTCGCTCCAGTGCCTTGCGTGATCGTTATATCGCCGAGATTCAGTAGAGCCTAAACGTTTCTTGCTCTCGGTTCTTATCAATGTTTAGCATCCACAACACCGGATCGGCTGATTTTGTGCTCATAACGCACGGATGCGAGCGGAAGTTTCAACAGCACGGCGTCAGCAACTAATTAAACTTTCATGCAGCCTAGCTCCGCAACGTAGGATCGTTTGAACATATTGCGTTGGTCGAAGATTTGCATGTAAAGGTGTGTGTGTGTGTTTGTGTGTGTGTGTGTGTGTGTGTGTGTGTGTGTGTGTGTGTGTGTGTGTGTGTGTGTGTGTGCGTGTGTGTGCGTGTGTGTGTGTGTGTGTGCGTGCGTGCGTGCGTGCGTGCGTGTGTGTGTGTGTGCGTGTGTGTGTGTGTGTGTGTGTGTGCGTGCGTGCGTGCGTGCGTGTGTGCGTGCGTGCGTGTGTGCGTGCGTGCGTGCGTGCGTGTGTGTGTGTGTGTGTGTGTGTGTGTGTGTGTGTGTGTGTGTGTGTTCTCCACCGCGCCCTTAGTTCATGCGGGGGGACTGCAATTCTCCTCTGAACTATTTCACAATCCCAGAGTATGTGTTCTAGGGTGGCTACTCTATCATTACATAACTTACATTTGGCCTCAGGGTATAAATCTGGAAACATGCGATTAAGATGTACCAGGTTCGTGTAAGTTCTGGTTTGAAGTCGCCTCCAGTCAACCGCCTTAGACCTGTTTAATTTTGGTTTAGGAGGTGGATATATACACCTCGACTTTCTGTAGAATTGGATAATGTCACTGAATGAGAAAAGTCTAGCCCTATCCATCCGTTCCATCTCCTCCTCGGCCAGAGCCTCCCCTAGTCGGGCGCGGTTAGTGAGTCCTCGCGCAACACGATGGGCAGACTCGTCAAGGTTTGGGTTGGTGGTGGATTCGGAGTCTGTATGGGCTGGAAACCAGATGATTTCCTTGTCGTAACATTCCTCAGATGATATAAGTTTGGTTTCACTGTTTAGAATTTTTGCAGCTTCAGCTGATATCCGTCCTCTGGCATAATTTCGTATAGCCGATTGAGAGTCGCTAATAATGTATCTATATTTGGGAGAAGCGATAGCCAGAGCGATGGCAACCTCCTCCGCAACCCCAGAGACAGTGGTTTTGATTGAACACGTGCGTACGCTTTCTTGCTTTGTATTAATTGCTACTGCTGTAAATGCTAGGTGATTTGAATATTCCGCGGCGTCCACGAACAGCGCTTCCTCATCATTGCCATAGACTTTGAGTAGAGTTTTAGCTCTGCTCGTTCTCCTGTCCTGATTGAATTCCAGGTGCATATTTTTGGGTAAATTTGGAATTTTAATCCTGCTCCTGATCTCTCTGGTCAACGTAACCTTCGGTCCTTGCTGGTTATGGTAATTTATTCGTAATTTGTCCAGTATACTTCTGCCATGCAGTCCGGCTGCTGGCGAGTCTTTCCAGCTGAGCTATCTGCTGAGCTTCGATCAATTCTTCTAAGGTGTTATGCATGCCCAGCTGCATTAATCTCTCTGTACTGGTGCTGTCGGGCAAGCCTAGGGCCTGCTTAAAAGCTTTCCTTATGAGCGTATTGATTTTGTTCTTTTCTGCCTTGTACCAGTTAAGGTACGCAGCTACGTAAATGATGTGGCTTATCGCAAAAGATTGAATGAGCCTAACAATGCTAGCCTCTTTCATTCCCTGATACGTGTTCGTGATTCTCCTAATCAGCCTAATAGCGTTAGTGACCTTAGTCCCGAGCTTTCTAAGGGTTTCGCCGTTAGTTCCTTTAGACTCAATATTGAGTCCCAGGACCCTAATTTGTTCAACGATGGGGATGGCCCCACCATTCTTTGTACGAATGTGTATCTCTTCGTACTCTCTCTCTCTTTGATGTACCCCTTGGGCGGCCTGCCCTTGAGGGTGGGTCTGTAAAGGAGAAGCTCTGATTTCTCTGGGGAGCATTCAAGCCCCGTGCCTATAAGGTACTCCTCTACTTTACATACCGCTTCCTGTAATTTCTGTTCTATCTCTCCATCACTGCCTTGCGAGATCCATCTGGTAATGTCATCCGCGTACAAGGAGTGATTGATTCCTTCGATGTCTTCGAGCTTTTCCGGCAATGCTATCATAATGAGATTAAAGAGCATGTGGCGATATCACGGAGCCCTGAGGCGTACCCGAACTGCCCATGTCCCTCACCTCTGACTTGAGTTCCCCCATCGTGAGGGTAGCCTTCCTATTCGTTAGGAAGTCTCGGATGTAATTGTACGCCCTTTCTCCGCGGTTAAGGTGGCTGACCTGACTGAGTATGGCCGAATGTGCTGCTTTGTCGAATGCTTTCTTGAGATCCAACCATAATATAGCTCTGGTGGACCTCGTTTTGATGTCTAGTATTTGATGCTTGATTTGCAGCATAACGTCCTGAGTAGATAGACCAGCCCGAAAGCCCAACATAGTATTTGGATATATTTCGTTTTCTTCCAGGTAATTGTTTACTCTGATAAGGAATGCGTGCTCCGTAAGCTTTCCTGCGCAAAAGGTGAGAGATATGGGCCGCAGATTTGAAATATTAATTGGTTTGCTAGGTTTGGGAATAAGTATGACCTGGGCTTCCTTCCACTGTTGTGGTATAGAGCCCTTCGTCCAGCATTCGTTTATGTATTTCGTGATATTCTCTATTGCCTGATCATCCAGGTTTTTTAGCATCTTGTCATTAATCCTGTCTGGCCCCGGGGCAGATTTTGTATTGAATTTTTGCAGCACTGCTCTAATCTCTTGTGTAGTGAAGTCCTCATCCAAGGACACATTAGGCTTTCCTTCATACCACCCATGCTCGACTATTGGGTTGTAGGGAAGGTATGTAGCGCTTGCCTCGGCGATGAGTTCATCTTCCTTCCCTTTGTGTCCGTGCATAAGTTTTCGCAAGTTGTGTTTTTCAGATATTTTTGATTGTCTGGATGTAGCAGGTATTTTAGTATACGCCACGTCTGGCCAGCAAAAATCTGACCATCCATAGCATTGCAGAACTCATCCCATTGCTGTTTGCATAACTGTTTGCTATGGGGTCATTCCACGCGACACGTCCCAGCCCAAAAAGCGACCATATAAATATAGGCTGATGGACATAAATATAGGCTGATGTTGATGATGATAGGCCGTAAGGATACGAGTTTTATCGGCCATATAAACTTGAACACATACGCATACTAAGTAAATTAACAAGCATGGTGACACACGTGCACAAGCAAACATGAACAGTTCTCACTCGATGACCGCGGAAACTCGCTGTCGAAACGTTGGGGTGTGGCAGCGCGGCAGCAGCAGTGAGCGAATTCATGCATCCGCACCTCGACGAGGTGCGGATGCGGTTTATTGTGGGTGACGAGGCCGTCGCGAAATGCAGCATGTCTCATCTGGGCGCCGGCTGCAGCTGGGGCACGCCGACGAACGCCGGATACGTCAGCCGCGCCTCGCGCTGTGGCGAGAGTAATCTGGGAGAGGGTGGTAAAATCGCCGAGCGATGACGTCACGTGAGCCGTCCAGCAACGCCTCGCACCAGCTTTGCGAGACGTTGCTAGGCAACGGGCGGTGTCTTCCTAGCCAGGCGTAGTTTTTTGTTCGCACTACAACGGCCTCTGGACACGTGTGCGCCTGCATCCAGCGGCCGTGGCACTACGCGGCCTATATATAACCAAGAGCTTAAACAGCTCCGCCATTAAAAGCACTGCACAACACACAAACACGCTTTCATCTAGTGGCGGTGCCATTGATAGCAGGGTAGAAATGATTTGTTGTCAGTTAAGGCACTAGTACCGACGTGTGAAGTACTTCATGAGACATTTTCTACAATGTCGACAACATCGACGTGGGTGTATTTGAACTGAGGGGCAACGTTACAAGTCGGAGGTATTGGGGGCGAGCTCCATCACTGGAAAAGCTGGCGCCACCGTCGTTGTCACGTGGTATGAGGAATCACGTGCAGCCAGCGGCCGCGTCGTCTGCTTCGGAAGCGCCGAAGCGAGCTACAAACGAAAGTTTAGACCCACCTGCGCTACGGTCCTGATTAGGTGGGACCGTTTTCCCGCTTCGGGTGTCTGCTTGACAACACTTGAAAGCACTATAATAGGTAGTGGCTGCATTTGAACGCGTCCGACATGGTAGGCTATTGCTCGTTACCGCAGGGCCGGATGCGTACGCAGCGAAGCCCGGTGTCAGCCACCAGTATCCGCAGGCCAAAAAGCTGCGTGTAGCTTGATTTGCGAAACTTAGAACCGGCAAGCAGCCATCGGCTACAACTCCGGTATGAAGCAAACACTTCCGCGAGGAAGATTTCTGCTACGGTGTTCACTGAGCTCGCAAGTACAAATCCTCCTGCAGTCCACTACATTTTCAGGCATGGAGTGGCGCCTGACACTAGAAAAAAAATTGCCGAGAGCTAGTGGGGATATACTTGTCCAGGCGCAACCAAATTAGGAAGGCCCAGTAAGCCTCAACAATGTCACTACCTGACCAGAACAGGAATTGGCCTCCCTGGTGCAGTATTCGGCCATTGCCTCCCTCATGACTCCTACAATTAACCCACGGCCCTCAGTCCCCAGCGGCTGCGGAGCACCTGACCAAGGCGGCGGTCAGACCTGCGACGCAGCAGAGGGTGCTAAGAATCTCTGGGTCCGAACAGGCCGCCACTGGAAACTGAACCTGGCCACGTGAGGCTAGCTTAGCAGGGCTATTTGAAGAATTATCAGGTATTGCCTTGTACATTATTGGCCTTAGTGAGGTTAGAACTGGTGAGGCTTATATATTGCTAACTAAGGACCACGTCCTCTTCTACAGAGGTATTCCAGATAACAGAAAATTCGGAGTACGATTTCTATTCCATTAGGACATAGCGGAAAACGTTGATGAATTCTACAGCATTAATAAGAGGGTAGCAGTCGTTGTATTAAAGCTGAATAGAAGGTATAGAATTAAGGTTGTTTAAGAGATAGAACATCTATTCAAAGATAGAACAGTTTTATGAAGGTGTTGAATTAGCAATTAGAAAGGTGCAAACTCAGTATACTATAGTCATGGGCGAGTTCAATGCAAAAGTGGGGGAAAAGCAGGCTGGTGAGCAAGCAATTGGCCACAACGGCAGCGGTTTTAAGAACGCTGGAGCAGAGATGTTGGTAAAATTCGCGGAAAGGAATAGGCTCCGAATAATGAATACCTTCTTCAGGAAGCGCAGCCACAGGAAGTGGAGCTGGAAAAGCCCTAATGGAGAAACAAGGAATGAAATAGATTTCATACTCTCTGCCGATCCCAGCGTGTAGAAGTGTTAGGTAGGGTAAAGTGCAGTGACCATAGGTTAATCAGGTCTAGGATTTCTTCCAATTTGAAGAGAGGAAGAATAAAATTAGTCAAGAAGAAACAGGCCAACCTAGACTCAGTAATGGTAATAGCAGACCAATTAGGCTGGTGCTCACAAACAAATATGCAGCTTTAGAACAGGATGATGAAGACAATATAGAGGTAATGAATGAAACCGTAACTAGGCTGATCTCAGAAGCAGCAATTGAAGTGGGAGGTTAGACACCAAGGCAACCAGTAGGTAAGCTCTCCTAAGTAGTGGGACCTAATAAAGAAACGGCAAAACATGAAAGTGTCAAACTCGAGAGTCCGGATAGAATTCGCAGAACTGTCGAAACTGATCACCAAGAAGAAAGTAAGGGATATCGAAATTATAACGTGGGAAGTATTGATGAAGCAGTAAAATATGGACTCAGCATGAAATCAGTGCGAAGAAATCTTGGCACAAGACAAGGCAAAATATATGCACTGAAAGATAAGCAGGGTAATATCATCATAAGTTGCGTTGGCATAGTAAAATCAGCGACAGAATTCTATACTGACCTGTACAATATCAAGAGCAGCCAAGCTACTTTCATTCCAAATAGTGATGAACAGGATACAGAGGCTCCTTTTACAACCAGCGATGAAGTTAGAAGGGCCTTGAAAGACATGAACAGGGGGAAAGCTGCTGGAGAAAGTGGAATAACAGTCGATTTAATCAGAGATGAAGGAGATATCATGCTTGAAAATCTTGCGGCCCTTTATACGCAATGCCTCACTATTTCAAGTGTACTAGAAAGCTGGAAGAACGCCAACATTGTACTCATCCATAAGAAGGGAGACGTTAAAGAATTGAAGAATTATAGACCCATTAGCTTGCTTTCAGTATTGTAGAAAATATTCAACCAGATAATTTCCAATAGAATCAGGGCAACACTTGACTAATTCAGCCAACCAAGAGAACAGGCTGGCTTCATGAAGGCATATTCTACGATGGATCGTATCCATGTCATAAATTAGGTAATCTTCGGAGTATAATCAGACTCTCTATATGGCTTTCATAGATTATGAAAAAGCATTCGATTCAGTAGAGATAGCAGCAGTCATAGAGGCATTGCGTAATCAAGGAGTACAGGAGGCATACGGGAATATCTTGGAAAATATCTACCAGAATTCCACAGCTACCTTCGTTCAACACAAGAAAAGTAGAAAGATGCCTATCAAGAAAGGGGTCAGGCAAGGCGACACAATCTCTCCAATGCTATTCACTGCATGCTTAGAAGTATTCAAGCTCTTAGACTGGGAAGGCTTAGGAGTGAGGGTCAATGGCTAATATCTTAACAACCTTCGGTTTGAAGGTGGTTTCAGCAACAATGGGGACGAATTACAGCTAATGATTGAGGACCTTTACCGAGAAAGTATAAGAGTGGGGTTGAAGATTAACATGCAAAAGACAAAGATAATGTTAAATAGCGTGGCAAGAGAACAAGAATTCAGGATCGCCAGTCAGCCTCTAGAGTCTGTAAAGGAGTACGTTTATCTAGGTCAATTCCTAACAGGAGACCCTGATCATGAGAAAGAAAATTACAGAAGAATAAAATTGGGGTGGAATGCATACGGCAGGCATTGCCAAATCCTGACCGGGAGCTTACCACTGTCGTTGAAAAGAAAAGTGTAGAATCATTGCATTCTAGCGGAGGTAACATATGGGGCAGCAACTTGGAGGTTAACAAAGAAGCTCGAGAACAAGTTAGGGACCGCACAAAGAACGATGGAGCGAGAAGTGTTAGGCCTAACGTTAAGAGACAGGAAGAGAGCGGTGTGGATCAGAGAACAAACGGGGAAGCCGGTATTCTAGCTGACATTAAGCGTAAGAAATGGAGCTGGGCAGGCCATGTAATGCGTAGGAGGGATAACCGGTGGACCATTAGAGTAGCAGAATGGATGCCAAGAGAAGGGAAGCGCAGTCGAGGACGGCAGAAAACTGGGTGGAGTGATGAAGTTAGGAAATTTGCAGGATCAAGTTGCAATCAGCTAGCGCAAGACAGGGGAGGGGTAATTGGAGATTGCAGGGAGAGGCCTTCGTCCTGCGGTGGACATAAATATAGGCTGATGATGATGATTATTATTATTTTGACAGTGAGAAACTTTCCTCGTTTGTAGGGATCCTTCCTGACAGAAATTGCCAAGAAGGATCCCGCGTGGTGTTTTTATTCAGCGCCGACAGAAAAACCTATGAGGAGCGCACCGCATTATCCCTCATACTATGCAAGCGAGGCGCTTCCGACAGATGGCGACTCCGTAAGTCTTCGCCCCCAATACCACTCCACCAGCCTCCTACTGAACTTCGAGTTTCCGGATCAACACGACCTAGCTTGATTTCTTACATACCCGTTGCGTCTACGAAGACTATAAAAAGTAATATTGTAAATAGCCGTTTGAAATAAAAGGACGGTTCCTTCGGAGACATGCCGTCAGTGGTGATGACCACGGGGTGACGGGTGATACGCGATAATTAGTCACTAATTAGCAAAATTGTTTTTCTGGTTAACTTTTAAACTTTTAATTTCAATGGGCTCGTAGAAGTACCATGTCCCAGCTAACGTCAGCTAAGCTATCCAACGAAAAAAAGTGGTCCAAGAAAAGGTGCCGGATACAATTATAAAACCTGCGTTGTTCAGGTGTTAGAGGGGTGGCAACTGAACACCGTAGGTCTCAAGATCGTCTCTTGCATAGCGTTTCAAAAACCTTTTTTTTTTCTTTTTTTTTGCGTTGAACAGCTTGGCTAACGTTAGCTGGGACACCCTATATAAACATGCAAGTCTCAGCTTGATGTTCACATCACAGTATCAGCTGGAGAAAAATAGTGGCTGCTTTATTTAAAACTGAATCACTTTTTTCGAGTGCAAATGTGCACCGCACCACCGAATGGAACCTTCAGCCTAAGCACAAGGTGCAAGAGAACGTGCTGATAAAGCGCTAGGAAAGCTCTTTGCCTCCGCGACGAGCTACTTGCCCTCTACTGCGCCGAACTGTTCATATTCTGGACCGAGTCGAGTGGGGTTACGACGTAGATTTCAGCAAACGAAAAGTATCAGCAAGGCAAGGGTTAGCATGGAGAAGCGCAATGAGGGGGAAATAGGATGAGGGCGGGGGGAGAGAGAGGCGGCGAGGCGGCGAGGCGACGAGGTAAATTACGGCACTATGCTTCGCCACCTGCCACCGAGCCCCGGCCACTGTGGATTCTTTTCGCGCTTCCTTTATGTTGTTGTGTCCCGCGCAAGACTAGACCGACGGCAATTAGCAAACGCTCGAGTGATCCGGGTAGCGTGCACACACCGACCGCTTTGTCTACACGTGAGGAGGTCGTAACGGGGAAGCGGCTTGTGTCTACAAAGCTATTTCTCGCTTCCCCATCCATCCCTGCAGCGTCACCCCGGGCTGGCACAGCTCCCCATATATATATATATATGGCGCTCGTTCCTTTTGGCGTCAAATTCACTGGCTAACGAAGTGTGCGGTCGTCTTGCCTTCGACTCCCTGCTCTGCGAACCGAGGTGACGACTATAGTGTATCCTCTCGCATATAGGAATGAAGCGACAACTTCACAAAGCTTATCTTTCATAAGTGTTTTTTTTTCGCTATTGGCCAGCAGACGTCGCTAATATGTCGAGCACCAAGATTGGCTGAAATTTTCTCTGACGAATGTTTCTAACGTAAAACCTTTTCCAAAGTTTTTGATCGCAAGAGATTTTTGCCATAAACCGGTCCGCTTATGCCAGTAATATGTTTACCATAAGGACTAGCTGCCAATTGCTCTTACGAACAATTCTGGTGTAAGAGCTTTCTCGTGATTACGGATACTGTATTATTTGACTGACGGATTTATTTTTATTTCTTTATTTAGTATTATGCTTTGTAAGGTTTGACGTCTCAAAGCAACATTAGTGCTATAAAACACGCCGTATTCCTATACTGAAACATTCCGTATGCCATTACAATATTTCGGTATATTTTTCGCGCAATTCTTACGAAGGCAATAAGGATTCCATAACTATAATTGAAATTGGCGGAAGAATCGTAAGAAAACATATGGAAATATTGGAGTGCAACGATTCGGTAGAGATTCGAAGGCTCCAAAATAATTTTGACCAATTAGTTTTTGCTAACGTGCACCAAACCTTAAGTACGGGGTAATGTTTTTGCATTTCTCCCCCGTCGAAATGAGGATACCGTGTTCGAGCATTCAAACCACTACTTCTTATTTACCAGCAGAAGACAATATGTACAATCAGTTTTAAGTTTTAAATAAATTTAAAAAAAATCGCCCGTGGCAGATAGCATAAATCTTCTCCTTGAGCTGGATTATTGGAAAAGGTGGACAGTACTAGCACGAGAAATCAAAACTTGTATTCAACTAATTAACAAAATGTACTAATTAAATTCTTGATTAATTACCTCACGGCACATATTGCAATATACGAACTGAAGCCGGTGAGCTTGCAAGACGTTCTCACTTGAAGTGAATTTCCAGGATGGCACCAGTTTCGAGATATTATTTCCCAATGTGTGGAACGAAATACATGGGCGTTCCACTTAATTGAAACCACGCACCTCTTTTTTAGCAGCAGAACACCATATTGTTCCACCAGTACACATAACATCAATACAGGGCGATCATTTATAAGTTTTATGGAATTTTTAAAAATTGTTTGCTGCAGGTAGCATAATTGTTGTCCTTGAATGAATTATTTATGGGGTTTTTCATGCCGAAACCACGACTTGATTACGAGGCACGCCGTAGTCGGGGACTCCGGATTAATTTTGACCACCAGGGGATCTTTAACGTGCCCCTGTGCTACGGGACACTGGCATTTTTCATTTCGCCTCCATCGAAATGCCGCCGCCGCAGCCAGTATTTGATCCCGCGACCTCGTGCGCGACTCCATAGCCGCTAAGCCTAAGGCGGGTAATTGTTGTCCTTGAGCTGGATTATTCGAAGAGACGGACATAACTAGCACAAGATTAACCGCAGCAGCTCCTCGAGGTCAAATGGCGCGGACCGCTCGGGAATGCCGCGACATCATATGGACGTGGCGTGCTCTTACACCTGCAGTTTGCGCGAGTTCCGCGAGCCAGTAAATTCTGCGCTACACTACGCGATAACGAAACTACTGAAACGCGAAAGCCGGGACGGTGAAGAATGGAGAAACCGAAACCTTAGGACTGCCCGCGTCATTGTCAAAGGTCACGTGAATGATTTCTTTTTTTTTAACACGAAAGTGTTTTATGCCGGGGTCCACCAAGACTTCACTGACGTATTTCCGTCACGGAAATACGTCATAGAACATAATACAAAGAAAGAAACCAGAAGAAAAAGTTCCACAAACATGCAAAATTGGGGAATCGAACCCACGACCTCTCGTCCGCGACGATAGATCGCCGAGCGTTTAACCCATTGCGCCACAAACGCATTTGCAGAGAGCTACACAGACGCGCCTTATATATCTAACACTCCTCCGTGTACCCGCGCTCTTGCTCGGGGCGGTGCCGCCGCCTACGAGCAGAAAAGAGAAGTACTGCATTATGACACTAACGCGCACCGACAGTGAACGCTTCGGTCGTCTCAGCACTACGACGCCTCGATGCCAGCATTCGAAGGGACGCTGGCATCAAGAAGCACTACCAACGCCACCTAGGTGGCGTTGGTAGTGGCGTTCACCGTACTCAGCACAGCGAAGCGTGGCCTCCGCAATTAGCTCTGAAAATGTTTCTGAAGTTGATCGCGGAGGCTGCAATTACGACGCGCTGTACGCGCTGATTTGACTCGGTGACGATTCAGTTACGTGCTTTGTCTTGCGCGTTGTATTAGTGTGTCAGTTACGTGCTTCGTCTTTCGCGTTGTGCTAGCGTGTGCAGCGTAGTGCAGCTTCCATATGCACGACGGTTGCTCATGGTCATCGACGTTGGTAGTCGTGATGGAGGAGACGTGCCACCAGGCGTCAGCGTGGGTGCATCAACGCCTAAGGGCGCTTTAGCCACAAAACACCAATAGACATTATATATCAATGTGCAATAAACATTACACTACTTCTGTGAAGACACGTTTCACTTTCGTGTTCTATACCGATTCCTATATAAGAGGGATCAACCACATTTTTTTCTAGAAATCCCAAAGAACTACTGCAAAAGTATCACTTTCTTTCGTCTTATAATTTAATGTAATAATATTTTCATTACGAGTGGTACAGTACTAGTGACAGAATTATAATGAGGAGTTCCTTCGTCATCGGGTTGTACTTGAATGCTCCGGGGCGGTCTCTAATGTTGTCGTGCATTTACCTCCATTTCTCGATTACTAAAGCTTTCATCGCGATAATATTGACGCGTTAGGCATTCTCGAGCACTAATCAATCACATTAGCATGACTTAATACTTGTGCTTATGGTCCCTTTATGAACACGTCCTATTCTATTTGCTTATACATGGGTTGCTGTTTAGAGATGTAAAATACATAAATAACAATGTAGTAATAATAACAATAATTGCAAAACCACCGAGAAAATTAATAAAGCTAAGAAGGCCGCACCAGAAAGCCGTAGCGAGACGCCACAGAGTTGCACACTTATGCAATCCAATTTCCATTGCTAACATGAAACTTCTGTTTTCTACTTCAACGGCTCTCTCTCACTCCGTTCGCATGCAATGTTGTTGTGCAAGCTTGCAGTCATCCTCCTGTATGTTTGATTCTGCACGCCACGAACGTAAGAACAAATACACAGCACAACTCCTTGCACGTCGCTGCGTGCCAATGCCTGGGCCGCTCTCTGATCCCAATGCAGCAGGCGGAGCCGTATGCCAGCCTGTTCCGCAAACTCCCTGGCACGCCAGGCGTGAGAAGCGCGATCGGTGACAGCGAGTGTTCTGCGACAGCGCGGCATGTTTAGACATATATCCTAAGACGTTGCTTCACATTTGTTTCGCTTGCTGCCGGAATATGAATTTTGTACTGTGCCCGACGACAGTAAGCAACGCGTCCTGACAAGCGAGGCTTCACCAGCGCGCCCCCCTCGATCAATACTCCAACATTTTCCAGAGCTTTGCGGGTCGTGACATGCAGCCGGCCTGACAGCGGCTTGTCGAGTGATCCGTGATCCCCACCCCCCGCTTTACGTTGTCAGCGTCTTGCAAAGAAACCCTTCGGGTCGTTCTCTTTCGTGCGCAACTATGTAGCTTACTCCCGCTGTCTCTTGGAGTTTCTCTTGCACGACGGGATCATTTCGCGCCATGATGTGTTTTTGCTCGGAAACCGTATACAAAGCGCCATGTCGACGTTTTCACAACTCCGCATGTCATCCTCTCTCTCTCTCTCTCTCTCTCTCTATATATATATATATATATATATATATATATATATAGGGTTTATCCTGAAGTTCAGAATATCCTTTTTTTTTATTATTCTCCACCGTAACTGTAACTTTTGTCGCTCTTCTCGCGTTGAGCTGTAGAATGTTTTTGCTGACGACGAATCTTTCGCAGAATTCAAGTCACTGCTTCCAGTTCTGTCAAGTGGGAACAAATACTAACTCGCTTATACTATATATATATATATATATATATATATATATATATATATATATATATACCCGCTTCTGCTTCGAAGAGTGAGCCTTTGGTAAATCTCGGTTCCTTATATACGTATGCTATATACACAATGAAGTTGAACGTCCTTATTGACCAAGACCGTTCCAGAGATATTGCAATTTTTCCAGGATTTAGCAGGGCAGAAGTTTGGGCGTTTTGGTAGGTCATTGTAATTTCAACTGGGATACATAGCGCTAAAATGACACAAGGACGAAGAACACAGGATGAGTTCTAACTTTCAACAATTGATTCATTGCAGCTGCTAAGCATATATATACTCACAGGAAAGGCACTGCTAAAGACGCACTGAAGGGAAAGAAGAGAAGGAAAAACAGTTTGAGCTACCGCGCATGAGGATCCCATGCACTGGGAACGTTGCGTATAAGATGCCTTTTTTCGTGTGGGAAGTACTACGTGGGCCAGACGGGCAGATGTTTAAACGTGCGTCTGGCGGAGTATAGTAATAAAGAAGAGAGCACCGCAATAGACGGGCACCTGGCAGCCCACTGTAGAAAATGTGACGCGAAGGAACCTTGCTACCCTCTCTTAACACAAACTGTTGTTGTGCATCGCCACAGGAATAAGATAACGAGGGAAATTGTCGAAGCTGCAGAGATAGCTAGAGCAGGTGATGATTGTTTTAGCACGCCGTCTATTCTTTTATCTAAGAAAGAGCTTCTTCTTTCTGCAGTTTTACGTGCCAAAACCAGTTCTAGTTATGAGGCACGCCGTAGTGGAAGGCTCCGGATCAATTTTGACCACCTGGGGTTCTTTAACGTCCACTACAACGCAAGCACACGGGCGTTTTTGCATTTCGCCTCCATCGAAATGCGGCCGCCGTGGCCGGGATTCGATCCCGCGATCTCGTGCTCAGCAGCGCAACGCCTTAGCTGACTGAGCCACCCCGGCGGGTAAGAGAGAGGTTGAATATTTTGGCATAGTAGCCACATGACTGTTTTTACTTTTCTTCTTTCCCTTCAGTGCATCTATTGCATTGCCTTCCCCTCTGAGTATATATATGCTTACCAGCTGCAATAAATAAATTGTTGAAAGTTAGCGCTCGTCCTGTGTTCTTATTCGTCCTTGTGTCGTTTTAGCGCTATGTATCGCAGTTAAAATTACAATTTTCCAGCCTGTTGCTTCTCCTCGCCATTTCTTTTTTTCCCAAATACCGTATATCGGCGCGAGGCGAGCAAGCGAAGTGGACAGAGTAGCGCCGCCGGTGACTGAACTCGTGGTGGGTGGTAATGGTAGTGGTGTTGTTAGAGGCGGTTTTAGTCCTGGCAGACGATGTCGGCAATTGCTGCGCCTGTACATAGCGTCTCTTTAAGACTGTACTGTTCATCAGCACACGTCTGAAAGTTCACTGTCCCTAAGAAACGCAAGAAGAAAGCGTAGTACACCTTATCCGATGGTATGGTGACCTTCCGGAAACACAAGACGTTGTGCGCAATTGTGCGGGAAACCTGTTCTTGTCGTGGCGTCAAGTAGAATGTTTCGCTCCGGAGTGTAACGCCGCCAAGACCATGCGCGAAGCTCCGCGTCGTCTATTTCGCCGCACTCTCCACATAGCGGGGAAGACGAGCTCCCAGTCCTATAAACGCCCAATCTGCTGTACGGAGTAGATAAAGTACAGTGGCCTCCAAACGTGTTAGGCTCTTGATCCCAAAGGGCTGATGCGGTGGCATCCCTTAAAGTTTTTGAAAGTGACAGCCTATGGTCTCCCTTGTTACATAGGAAGGAATGTTTAGGTATAGCTTCACCTTTGGGGGGCTTGATAGGGCTACACGTTCATTAGAGGAAACTTCTTCATTTCCGGAAAGGCCCAGCTTGTGAATGCATATATATTCATTGAAACATGACAGTAAGTACTCTGTTTTTGAGGTCTTTCACAAGGTCTACAGCTGAGCTCGCGAAGAATTCGACCTGCATTGCAGCTCATCGGTAAATGTTCCTGAGATTCAATAAATGGGCCTACGATACCGATATTAAAACAGCTTCACGGTGGTGTCCTCGCGTTTAAGCCCCATATGCTGCATGCATTTTGCTGCGTTCGAAAAACGCTCTTATAACGCTCTATAGAGCACTTGCACATGTAATATATTGCAAAGATGGTGACTAACCCACAGACTTCGAACTTTGCGCGTACACATATCACCTACAACTTTCCCCAATGTTCTCCAAACATAAACAATGTGCTTTATTTAGTTGATCGAGAACACCGCTGGAAAGGCATCCTCGTATAAGGCATGAAAACAACGAAAAAAATTATCCTTCAATAATGCTTTGGAAAACTCCGGACTAAGCCAGAAACGGTAAACTTTCGCCACAAGTGCCATGTAACATAACCCCACCCCCCTCCCTTTTCTTCTAAATGTGAACTCGTTAAGACATCAAGTTCTCTAGGACACTGAGGAAATATGTAGAATTGGCCGTGGAAATCATTCAAGCACTTGCCTAAACAAATTTTTATTAGTCTCCTATGTAACTGATGCTTTTGAAACTTTACTCACGATGATGATGATGATGATTTATTGGCATCCCCTTTGAAACGGGGTGGCGACAAATAGTCACCTAGCCTGCTTGATTTAATCAGGTATACTATACATGTTCTTTATCTAGCATTTTTGTATACCTCTCATAATTATTTTTATTTTTCAAAAATTTACCTTGTGTCGCTGCCTATAATTTTAAGAGATCAGGTCGTATCCATCTTTTCCCTGCTTTTTTTCACCAGTACTCCAATCGTCTCTTGCTGATCTCTACGGCTGATCTGTTTATGTTTCCTTCCACTTTGAAACCAAGCGCTTCTGGGAGTTGCACGTTACCTACGGTTCTCGCTGGGTGGATCCCGTCGCATTCCATCAGGATGTGCTGAGTGGTTTCTGGATCTTTACTGCAGCATACACATGTCTCATCTAGTTCCGAATATTTGTTCCGATGTGTTTTTGTCCTTAGGCAACCGGCTCGAGCCTCAAATAGCAAGGCACTGCCCTTTGTGTTATCGTACAGATTTTCCCTTCTAATTTCTTTCTTCTCATTCTTGTAAATCTCCATTGTCCTTTTTGTTTCCATTCTTTGCATCCAATTCACGGTCTCTATTTCTCTCACTTTCTTTCTGATGACTCGATCTGGTTGTCTATTTGCAGTTTCGATTATCCTGTACTTGGTTGCCAACTTCCTTGACCTCTTCCTCCATTCTGTATCTACGCTTTTCATGTAGAGATACTTGTGCACTTTAGCCGCCCATTTATTTTCATCCATGTTCCTGAGCCTTTCTTCAAAACTAATTTTGCTCTGTGCTTCTCTGACTTCAAAAGAGGCCCAACCCATGTCACCCTGCACTGCCTCATTTGTGGTATTACCGTGGGCTCCCAAAGCCAACCGGCCTACTGATCTTTCGTTAACTTCCAAACCCGCCAATATATCTGATTTTAAGCATATAATGGCATTTGCGAATGTTAGCGCTGGCACCATTACTCCTTTCCAGATTCCACGCACCACCTCATACTTATTGTGGCCACACAGAGCTCTGTGTTTCATTATTGCTGCATTCCGCTTCCCCTTTATTTTCAGATTATCTTGGTGGTTGTGTGAGTAATTCTTTCCTTCGTTTATGTGTACGCCGAGGTACTTATATTGCTTCACTATGGGTATTACTTGCTGTTGAATTGACACCACGAAGTTACTCGTGTGTTCATTAAAGATCATAATTCCTGATTTCTCTGTGCTAAACTTAAGGCCTAGATTTGTCGCTGCATTCCCACAGATATTCGCAAGTATCTGTAAATCTTTTTTATTGTCCGCTAGTAGCACAATGTCGTCTGCGTACATCAGTCCAGGGACCTTCTGTTGCACCATTTGTCCATTACGCATGTAGGATAAATCAAAACCTAATTCGCTGTTTTCCTGTCGTCTTTCTATGCCCTTGACGTAAAGCGTGAACAACAATGGTGACAGAGGGCATCATTGCTTCAATCCTTGGTGAATTCCCACCATTTCATTTCCTTTTCTACGTTCCCATACCACTTGTACTTGGTTGTCTCTATATATCTCCCTCAGCAGCTCCACGAAATCATCATCTATGCCTTCGTATTGAAGAATATCCCACAACAATTCCCTGTCTACGTTGTCATAAGCTCCTTTAACATCTAGAAATGCTATCCATAAAGGTCTTTTCTGAGCTACTGAAATCTCTATGCACTGAGTTAGTACAAACATATTGTCTTCTAAGCGTCTGCCTGGCCTGAACCCATTCTGTAGTTCCCCCAATACATCGTTTTTCTCCACCCACTTTGACAGTTCTAATTTTATGGCTTGCATTGCCATTCTATATATCACCGACGTTACTGTAACTGGCCTGTACGAGCTCGTCTTATCCTTATCTCCTTTGCCTTTGTAGATGAGATTCATCTTGCTTTCACGCCATCCAACGGGAATTTTCTTTGTTCTAATCACTTGCTCTATGGCATTAGTCAGCAGTGCCTTGCTTTTTGGACCGAGGTTTTTGATTAGCTGTATTGGGATTTCATCGGGTCCTGCTGCCGTGTTGTTAGGGACATTTTCTGCTGCCTTTTTCCAATAAAAGCTTTCTATGCTAAATTTTGATCTCTCTGGCCTCTCTGCTGTTGCTGGATCTGTTGTCTGAACTGCGCTTTTTCTCGTGCCGAAGTTATCCCTAATAACATATCACCCTTCAACTGCCCTCTATTCTCTTAAAATGACAACACTGTCGCGCCTGGAGTTGTTTTCGATCAGTAAGCAAACTTCCTGCGCGGTTTTTTTAAAATATCATTGTAAAGCTTTGCAATGCTTGTAGAAGGAATTTTCTACAAATACTGCAAATAACTCTTCAACTTTAGGCCCAGGTCACCCTTATCTAATCCTGTGTTCCCTGCCGATTTAGACGATCACGTTTACGTCACCTAGAGCAGTGGGAACTCTTTGTTACTGTTTCATCTTATGCCTTAACACGTGAAAGCAGAAATACGAGGTTTTAGTGATTTTGTTACCCCGAATTAACTCACTCGTGTCAAAGTTTGGGCGCATACCCCCCCACATACACACACGCATTTCCCAGCTTCCCACGAAATCAGACCTCGTTGGGTGATTTACTCTTTTCAGGCGCCCGTGAAAACATGCTTACAACCTTTTCGAGCGTTCCTGGACAATATTGGACCTTGTTTTTTTTTAATATAAAAGAACAAACAGAAAGCAAGGGCGAATAACTGCTGGCCATAATTTAACTTTCTTGCTCAGCATATTCTGGCACATTAACAGCGGTCAGCGGTGGGGGAGGGGCAGAAGGAAAGGGACAGGGAGAGAGGATGGACTTGGACAAAGGAAACTATTTGCGCACTACATGGCGTGGAAGCAGTAAATAAATAGGTTAAATACATTAAAGCGACTATGCCAGAACTATACTTCACTTGTGCTGTCCTTTCGGTGAAGTGTTCTAACAGTTTAGCGCCCTCCTATAGGGACATTTTATCTGCGAGGACGAACGTATCCTCGAACCAGCGCGCCCCGCCACTCTCCTCCTGGCTCGGGTATGTACGGATGGCCTTTTCTCCCTGCGTCACCTTGGAACGGTAGTGGTGTCACTGCCCACTAGTGCGATTCTAACGTGTTCCGTCTGTGATTGCTGCGATTTCAGATGACTCAAGGTCAACGGGCTACCACTGTGCTGCAATCGGCTGCTAAAACAAATTTGGGGAAGCGAATGTCAAGTGAATCTGCTGCCACGGCAACTCCGTTGACTGCGCCGATGCGGGTATAAGCGAGTGTCGGCTTTCGGATCGCCAGCATAAACAGAAAGGACTTGACGCCATCGGCTTCGTGTGGTGTATGTTCAGAAGATTTTGATTCCACTGAGCGCACGGCGACGAACCCGGCATCCATGATCAAACTGGGATATGGACGAGAGGTGCGTATTCGAGTCGGTCAACTATTGCAAACGGACGAAAAAACTGTTTCTTAGTGCACGCGTATTAAAGTTATTCTGTTGAAATTAGTTTTATATTATGCATGCTTGGCAGCCAACGCGGAAGTTAACCGGGGATTTATGAAAACAGTACGTGACGTGAAGAAAATGAAGTTGAAGTTTATTCATATGCAAAACATAGGTACTTAAATGTAATATAGAGAAGAGGGTCCCATATAATTATTACTGAAAGTGGGACCTCGACGTGCCGGCCGCCCCTAGTTCATGTGGGCTATCTCGTGCTTCCGAATCTCGCCGGGAATCTTTCTGGCCTATCTGGCACATTGCGCACTCTATTACTTCAGAAAATACAGTTGCTGTTGCAGAGAGTAGTGGTTCATTTGCCAGCTCTCCCGAGTCATCGAGGTGCCCTTGCCCATACACCACTTACGAGAGCGTATATATTCTTGCAACGCATCGCGTGCGCGTGGTTCGTTGGGGCATTTTCGCAGCCGTTTTATCGAATACTTCGTGCTCACAGCCCTCCTCCATGGTCGAGTTAAGTAACAGTTATTAATTACGTGAAGCTTTATGCCCGGGTGTCAGGTAAACAACGCTTAACTATATAGTACCACAAAATATTTAGGATTACGAAAGCTATCAAAACTTGTTTATTCGGTGCTTCGCTAGTTACCTGCACAGAGATGAACGCTAGTGCGGTATCCCACATGGCAAGCGGAGACACTTCTGAGTGTTGTCAACTGATCGATATGTTATTAGAAGGTCAAGGCTAGACATAAAGTGATAACGATTTCCTCGTATGTTACGTGCCGACAATGTTCAGACTTGACTGGCCTACTATCTGGATCGCGTGCGCAAAGCTGTGGCAGCACCTAAGGGCCCATCGCCGTTTGATATTGCTGCTATATCGAAGTTCAAAGCCCAGTAACTACACACCAAGAATTTCCCCAATCACAAAATCTTGTTGAGACCTCAGGAAAACGCTAAAACTTGCAACTCGTCAACAGCACGACCGCTACACACCCTCCAGTGTGATCCCACATACCAGCTTTGCGACATAATGTGTCGGACGATAGACGGCACTGTGATACCAAGATTTTGATCACGGATGATGATGTTTCTCTCGCATCAAAAGCAAAGTGAGAAACGCAGACACTTCATTGGCAACAAATAATTGAAACAAATATCACCATGGAGATTTGCAAGAATGGGGAGAAAGTAATCAAAAGAATAATTCTGTACGATAACACAAGGCGCAGTATCTGGTTATTTGAGGCTGTAGCTCGTTCCCTAAGGACCAAAACATGCCGGAGCAAATGTTCGCCACAGGATGAACCATGTGTCTACTGCAACAAAACTGCGAAGACATCCTAATGGAATGCGAACGTATTCACCCAGTGAGACCCGTGCATAACGTTCACCTTCCAGGGGCACTTAGACTTAAAGTGGTACGGAAGCATCAACCGGTCAGCAGTCTAGATAAGAAAGAGGCGTTTGGAGTATTCGTGTAAAAAAAAGCTGGGAAGATATTGATACGACTGAATCCGTTAGAGGTATAGGCAACGGTTCAAGGTAGCTAGCGAAGTTTTCAGGAAGAGAAAAAATTATGGCAGAACTCATCTCACGATGACTGTCCACGGCAATGCGATTAGCATTGCAGCAATACAGCGAGGACGGCAGACGAAGAGGGGAAGTGCATTCGAGGACGGCAGAAAACGAGGTAGGGTGAAGAAGTTACCAAATTTGCAGGCGCAAGTTGGAATCATCTAGCGCAAGACAGGGGTAATGGGAGATCGCATGGAGAGGCCTTCATCCTGCAGTGGGTACATATATAGCCTGATGATGATGATTGTTATGATGATGACGAATGTAGCGACACATCGTATTTCTGAAGTCGCGTTTATTTAATAGGTGTAGGGGTGATTGTGAGACTTCCGTTGCTTCTGTATGCGACAAACTACGGTAACATCACACTTTTCTATGACACTTGCTTGTCAAGGTCGCCCACGAGAATGCAGACATGACGATGAATATACATGACTATGTATGTGCATGACGAAGCAGACATGACGATGACGCCGATGCAGTGGCGAATGATTGACGAAGAAGGAATGGCCATGATGGCACGATCGACAACCAAGGGATAATAGCGACTGTTTGACGCCGCCGCAAAGACGGCAATGACTTCAGAACAGCGCCATAATCACGATTAAATCACGAAGGCATCCCTACAATCAAATGACGAAGAAGGATTGATTTCAAAGGGCTACGTAGGTTGTATGTCGACGACGGTATGAGGGCAATGAGAGGATGTTACTGAAGAGATGACGATGGAAAAAAAGTAGCAGTTTCGCCCGAAAGGCGGAGCATCAATTGCGATAGCAAATTGGTAGACAGCTTACGAAGTAAGGATAGTAGCTTTATCGGCTATATAAATTTGTAAACATTCTCTTACTAACTAAATGAACAAGCACGGTGTCAAGCGCCCACAGGTAAACATGGACACATCTCGCTCGATGACCGCGGAAACTCGTCAAAACGCTGGAGTGAGACAGCGTGCCAGCAACAGCGGGCAAATGGACCTTCGCATGGTCTTTCGTCTCGCTTCGACGCGAACGTCGGAAGCACACGGCATACGAAACTGCCGGCACTCGGCGCGAACACTTTGTACCCCTCGTAGATCGCTTTGAAGATAAGGGCCCCGCGGGCACCCACTTCGGCCACATAGCAGATCCCCTTCAAGATACGGTGCCTGCGCGGCAGCTCCCTCAGCAGCAGCCGCAAGAACAGAACGTACCACCGTCTCCGTCGTCTCCTCGCCGTGCCCCGCGTGCGAACGAAGACCGGGTGCTTCCGGCCGCCTTCCTCTCTCGCGTGCGCGAGATTAAGCTACGGTTGCCGGCTCACCTTCGCACGTTTCCTTACGCACACAGAGCGTACGGCGGGCGGTCACGGTTTTATCGCCGTTGGACTTTATACGGAACCTCACGACGACGACGACGGTGACGGCGACTACAGAAATTCGCTTGGAGTGTCCATATAATTGCTGTCGCAATAAAACGACGTCATGACGACGGTGTGACGATGAGTATGTGACAGTTTCGGCATGACGAGAGCCGGATGACGAAGTTAGAATAACGACGAAAGAACAACCACGATGGCCTCACGACCGTGTTATGACAACAAGTTGATGACGATGGCTGTACAGTGATGCCGCAATAACGGCGATGGTATGACAACGGTATGAGGACAATGGCATGAATGGTAGAGCATCCGCCTCGTATGCGGGAGGTACCGAGTTCAAATCCCGGTGCCGCCGGGAACCCACTGGTTTTTCTAATGGGTAGAGATATCCCCTGGCCTGGTGCTCGGCTGTCGTGGGGGTCCACATCTCGAAAGAGGGCCCAATAGAGATTTCAGCTCTTGTCTCTGGGCGCCTCTTGTCCAACCACAGACAGCCTTGTAGACGAGCATCCGCCGCGGCTGTGGGAGGCAAGTGCTGCCGCCGGGTACCTACCGGTAAAATAGGTACAAGCGCGCTCCCGGCCTGGTGCTCGGCCATTATGGGACCTCAACGCTTGGAAAGGGGTGTTTGACCTCAACCCGAAGGCGCCCCCACCTCAATAGGTGCTTGGGGCGCCACATGGGAAATGACCGCCATGGGAGTGGCCCAGACATCACTTTTTTCCGTGCTCACGTTGGTTTCGACGGGAATTCAGGGCGCAGGCTCCTTTCCCAAGCGCATCATCCCAGAAGAAAGGCGAACGCCAGGCCGGGGCACGCTTGTACCCATTTGAACCAGTGGGTGCCCGGAGGCGGTGGGAATCGAACCCATAGCCTCCCGCAGCCGACGGCAATGACGGCAATGGCGTGATGACTGTATCACAAAGCCTGTATGACGACAATGGTGTAATGACGATGGCATCACGAGTGTAGGATGACGAAGCTCGAGAAACAACCATAGAATCACTAGGACCTCATCACGACGGCGGTGTTATAACGAATGCATGATGACTGCGAGTGGACGATGGCGTGGCGATGATGGTGTGACAACGATGGCACGACGAGAGTCGGATGACAAATCTGGAATGCACACGATCAAACGACAACGGCCACATCGCGATCCCTAGCACATAGATATAGTTGCCGAAGCTATTAGACAACTTAGGCCACTGGGTTGGCATAGAAGGCGTGATGACGATGCCATAACGATAGTCAGGTGATGACGCTGGAATGTTAATGATGGAACGACCACGACGGCATGACGAGCACGAACATATACCAAGGTGGTATAGAACGCAGCGGCCGTGGGGTACTCGAAACGTGTCATGAGTGCTGTGAGGGTGATGGCCAACACCACGTTACAGAAATGACGTTAACGAATGCTAAAGATCCTACAAAAAAGGAAGATAGATAGATAGATAGATAGATAGATAGATAGATAGATAGATAGATAGATAGATAGATAGATAGATAGATAGATAGACTGAAAACACCTGAAGTAGGCAAAGAATGCTAATCGCATTCAAAAAGGTTAAGTAGACGTATACAAGAATAGTAGAATGAAAATAATGTGCAACATATATACCAGAGTAACTAAAGCAAGCTGGGTGACTATTTCTCACTGCCCCGTTTCAAACGGGATGGCAGTAAGTCATCATCATCGGTGGCACCTTCGTTGAAATGGTCTATTGTCGCACGAACCCCATCGCCCTCCCTGTGTCATTGACGGGCGTGTCACCGACTACTCACTTGCTGACTTCTCGACGCTCCGCCCCCAGCTGCAGAACTGCAGCCACGTACCCCCCGGCGAAGGCGGGTAGTCAACGTAGGCGTGCCTCTGTTTATGCCAAGATGCTGCGTGATGCGTCCGCCGAAGAGGGGCTGCTGTTTATGCACCCTGTTTCTGAAAACAAGCAAGGGCTTATGCAAAGATTCTATTGCAATTCTTGCGCGTCTCGCGTTCCGTCAGTCATCTGAGCGGAGGTCCGCCGACATTAACATCAGAACAATTGAGTTGTGAGTGGTGCATGATAAGAAAAGAATGCGATCGAGTGAAATGAATCATTACATTGCGACATTCCTGGGCGGGTTTAATATCGCGACTCCTTCCTCTCGATCCAATGTACTCCTATTATCCACCGCTTACAGCCGGCTGATCCCGTTGACAACTTTGGTCAAGCGCCACTCTGAGCGCTGCCGACTCGCAAAAAAAAAAAGAAATTGCCATTCGAACAGAATCATTACATTATCCCGGATGTCGATCCGCGGCTCATTGACAATTGCGACACTGCGCCGCTATTCAGCGCACTGATACATGTGCCAACATTGATGATTCCTTTTCTGTAATAAAAATAAAAACGGAAAAGAGTTGTTGGGTCGGCTGTGTCGGGAACGTAGCCGCCGTGGGGTACTCGAAACGTCTTTTGAGTGCTGTAAGGGTAGATGGCCAAATCCACGTTACAGAACAGACGTTAACAAATACACAATTGAAATTTATTCACGCATTACAAAGCTTACATGCTTAACTGGTGATACATCTAGGGGGTCGAGTCCTACGGTGTAATCTTGTAATCTTGCTCGCTCTCTATATTTGTAGTGGGCTCACCGTGGTCAAAGTGGGTGGGCACAAATTGGAATCGATCTGTCTTGTTAACCGACTCTCTCTCACGCCGTATCTGGAATCTATGTGTCGTAAGGCGGTGGCGCCATAGCCGAGACCCCACCATATTTCTGCAACAAATTGAGCACTTGTGCGTGCTATAGCTGCCGGTGAACACAGGTTTAAGCTTGATGGATTACACCTACTATGGCAGAGTCGGCACTGTCAAAGGCGATCCCTCCCGCTATATGATCAACAAGCGTACTGCAATACTGCGCCTCTATGAACGACGAGGAACAGGCTAAATTTAGTTCCGACTGCGTCGTGCGTGGCACGACACCACCATCGCGTGTGCACGCATCAATATCGGAACGAAAAAAGGAAAATTTTTGTCGGCGAATATCTCGTGAATGGATACCGGTTATATTTAAAACTGGTAAGTTGAATTTGCCTCCTGTGACATCCTCTGCTACCATCGCACCTTTGGCGTTAAACATTCGCTCTCCCAATCTTCGGTAATTAGTGAGCGGACTGCGAGAGCTTTTCGACCTTCTAGTCGCCGCCGTGTTGAAAGAGCGAACAGGGAAGGAAGCCTCATCGCTTCGCTTAAATCCTACTTTAAAGAAATATATGCTTCCAATAAAACGTACCACACGGTATATATAGACAAGAGAATGAGTCCGTAGAGAACGTTGCATCCGCAGAGCTCGCCATTCATTCCCTAATACAACATACTTGACGACATTGACCACGTGCTGTGTAATTGCCGGCGCAATATCCTCGGCGTGGTAACCAGCAAATAAACCACGAGAGAGAAGGAAGGAGAGACAGGAAGGCTAACTTGACTTTGTCCAGTTTGCTACGCCACATGTACAGCGAGGGGAAGTGAAATAAAGAGGGAAGTGTAAACTAATCAAGCACACTATGCGAGGTGCAGTGTATCTATACGCAGACTTACTTTATACAAGCTCCGAGCCCATACAGTAACTCTACGTGTGTCGTGAGACCTCTGATGGCCCAGTACCGTAGGTCGTATAGTTGTATCATCCGCAAAGCTTTTTAAATAATTTTTGTTTTCGTTTAACAGCTTGGCTAACATTATCAAGGACACCCTATATAGTCGGGCATTCATGCCTTTTGACACATGTGGACAAATACAGACTAATAATTTCCTCTACACCCACGGGAAAAAAGAATGGGCGCCATCGAAATGAACAAGCCGGATTTGCCGCTTTCCTTACATCATACACTTAAGACGTTTTTGAACTTTTTGATAACGGGGCTTTTTTTTTGTTTCTTCTGTTCTCAGTATTTCATTCGCGTTAGTTTTCCGGGTTTCCTTCATGCCATTTCAGTTACGAAGCCCTGCCCTTCACAGATAATTAACATCCTTAGTTTTCAATAAACTCCTTCATTCTAGTCCCGTGTACCGGGTGTTTTTTTTTTTTTTTGAGACCTATCAGAATTTTTAAAAATCGTCTGCGGCAGAGAGCGTAATTGTAGGCCTTGAGCTTAATTACTCGAAGCAGTGGATATTACGTACTCGTGCTAGAAATCACGATGCCTAACCGACTAATTTGTAAAATATGTTTATGCAACTTTTCGATTGCATATACTTACGGCACTATTGCAACTTACGAATTGTAAGTGGTGAGATTGGAAGGTACATCCACTGGGAACGAATAGCAAGGATCGCACGTGTTTTGATATGTACGTGTGCCGTCAAAGTAGACGTAAAATTGCATTATTCTCCTACTTACCTGTTTTATCAAACTACCGTTTTATGCATGGAAGCATAAAAGTAACTGGAAAGCCTTGTATTTTATCGCACATTTTTTGACTGAATATCTCAAACTAGTGTCATCCTGAAAATACGTTCCAAGTGGATGTGTGCTGCCAACAAATCGGCTGTAATTAGCAAAGTGCAACATGTGCCTTAAAGCACCTAAATGAAAAGTAAATTAGTAATTTTTGGTAATCAGTCGAATATGCATTTCGATTGGTTGTGCAAGGAACGTCCGTCTTCTCGAGTAATTGAGATCAATGACTCCAAATATGCTATCTGAAAAAGCCGATTTGAAAAATGTATTTATTGTTAAAAAAGACACCCGGTAGAACAAGATTACACGAATTAGGCTAACTAAGCCGTGAAGCATACAATTGACGAAGCGGAGTGACAGCAATAATTTTTATTCACATGTATCCGTATATTCTGAGTGGGACAAAGCGAACGCTGGGAATTCGTTTTTCAGTTCACTCGTACCGTTATAACACGTCATCATCAGTGGGTGTTACTCAAGAAATCGAGTGATAAAAATAAATCATAGGAAATTTGCAAGGACAAAATTACGAACATATATCTGAAAAAATGTGCAACTTAAAAATGTTAATATTCTTTTCTTTGTTTCAAAGCAAATCTTGGCAGAAAATATGGCCTTTCTTTGGGCAGCCACGAGTGTTAACCTACAGCTTTAGCCCATAAGCTTTATCTGTTTTCGCAAATAATGACTCTCACTCATTTCATTTTTCTTTTTTTTGAAGCGCATGAAGTCTTCCGCGCCTTCACGTAAACCGTCGAAGCGTTTGCGCACGCATGAATCGCTGCTTTGAAAAACAGCGGGCTTGACTAGTGCCTCATAGGTCATTTATGTAGGCTCATAGCGACAAACAAATCGCACGCAATAAGGTACACAAGCTGTGCGCGCAACTTCTACATTTTTCGTTCTCGACACGCATGCTAAAATAAGAAAAGAAAGAGCATAAATTAGCGGTGGGAAGCAGCATAGCTCGGAAGCTATCGTCACAAAGAAAAGCTTTTTTCTCTTTTTTTTTCGTGCTTCTTTCTCGTATAACTCTGCACAAAGTGTTGCAACAGCGTTGCAACATTGAACGTCAGCGGTGGGAGTAATAGTGTTCTTGCTAAACAGCTTGTCCGATGAGTCATTATAGCTAAGCAAACAAAACAGTTTGAACCATGCAATGCTCGAACGCGGAAGCCGTGTTCCCAAACACCCGGCGAAGGTGGCTTGCCAGAATAATCCAACTTGCCCGCTCTTCAATTGCTGCTTTCGGCGGCGGCGCCATAGTGAGCGACGTCGCGTGAACGCGCTGCGCATACATAAGCTTAACGAATGTGGTGGTGTGGGCGGGGGAAAAAGAAAGACAGTGAAAAATTTTGGCCCCAGCCGCTGTTTGGTAAGCGCTTCGTCGGCGGCAGGCTAAGCAGCGAGGCTATAATTTCCTTTTGTTTCGGCCCCTGTTGATGAACAGAGCGCCGAAAATTACGAGGCGGCGATGTTGCTTACCGCCTCGACTTTTTTTCCCTCTCTCTTTCTGGCGCCGGTGCCGTATGAGCTACAGGAAAGGTTATGCTAATTAGGCGAGAGCTCTATTCACTTCTCGCTAGGTGGCGTGACCGAGCCGGAAGGAAAAACAAAATACTCGTTTCACAAGGTTTGGGACATCGTCGACCCGGTATACAGTTATTTACTACGTAGCGTTATTATCGCTTGCTATATATAAGTACGATAATCGTCGAGATGTTGAAATAGCAATCTGGTGGCATTGTAAGTGACAAACAAGAGAGAAGCTTTGACAATAGTGACAGGAATCTCTCGGCTTGCTGCGCAATTCGTCCCGGAACAACACCATAGTGAGAAAGAAACTTAAACCATCGACAGACTTTTTCTATAAGCTCTGCAAATATATCTATGAACAGTTTTTATAGCATTGTATTGCAGTAAGATGGTGATTTAGGTTATTGACCTCTTCGGGCGCCTGGCGCACCGGGCCTCAATTTGAAGCGCAAGGACAATCTATGTCCAAGGCATTTAGGAAACTACGAGTAGATGATCGTCTTCTCAGTGAACAGACAATACTAGTATAGAACACCGTCCCCACCGATCATCGGCTCAGAAGGCAGTGAAGGCACTTTTGTGCTTTCTGGAAATGCCTGGTTTGTACGGGCGCCTTTGACTCTGTTGTATACTGTCCGTGCACGTCTGTATAACCCGCTCTCTTTCTCCCTCCTTTCTCTTCCCCTTTTCCCTTCTCCCAGCATAGGGTAACCAACCGTTCTCTTGAATGGTTAACATCCCTGCCTTCTTTATACCCCTTTCTTTCTCTCTAGGACCTATTGCACACGCGAAAATAGTGTATCAAAAGCATAAGCACTAATAATAATAATAATAATAATAATAATAATAATTTTTGAACGTGTCGCGTACGTATTAAAATACGTTATGTTGTAACTGTGTTGCAAGTGTGAATAATAAAGGAAAAGTGTTTTAGTAACACGAGTAGTATGGTAGACGAATCAGTGTTTTCTCTCGGTGTCAGCACAGTACACCGCCATGTAGCAGGCTCTTTTATTGATTCTTTCTCACAAAGCTTGGAATCAGGCATATTTTGCAAGCGAAAGGTTAGGTCACTTCCAGGTACAGTCGACCTGAAAAAGCTTGTTCTCAATTTGAGATGCCTGTAGAGAGTTCTCGCATGTAGTTCACATGTTACGTAAACGACATTACGCACTGAAGAATTAAATTTTCTAATCAGTTCGTCAGGTATATACGCTTTTGAAAACTCTCAAGATACCGGAAATGTGGTGGAACAAAATTTTCAATGGACAGAATTAATTGGTGCCAGAAAGGTATAGTTGGCCAATGTTCTTGCTGAAGTTTTTTTTTTTTTTTTTTGTGGACGTGGAATGGTAAAATTATAACAAGTACATACCGCTTTGCCACAGTGCAGTGCATCCATTTTTCCCGACGGAAATAAAAATCTTTCTGTTGCAAATGAAGCGCTTGTCATGTTTCACTTACGGGTTCCACCCTGCTGTCTCTGCCATCGCTCTTCGAAAAATAAACTTACAAAGGTACGGCCTATCAAGCACATTAGGTGGAATCAACAATAGGCAAAGCTTGAAATATTCGGTGAAATGTTTGAATGCAATGTTATGCGAAGCGCTCATTAGGCGTGCAATATTATTTTATTTCCAAATGGGCATTAGAAAATGATGACATTCTCCTTCCATCGCACAAGTTCTTTGTCATTTTCTGGCTTGGCGTCAATGCGCGTGTAGCTGTTCGTGTTCTGCACTGCGTTTTGCAGCATCGCGGATACATGCCTCTCCCAGAATGAAGAGATGCGGATACCTCCCGACGTGTCTCATACGACCGCGGATTCGTCTCGCCAGGTTGATTTAGTGATTTGTTACTATCTGCCCTTCTCATCTGCTTATTCTGGAGCCTGATAGGACGCGAAACAAATTGGAGTAAGACCAGGTCGGGAAAGAGCGCCTATAAGCTGTTTATGGTCGTGGTCAATTACACCGTAATAAACATGAAACTAGGTCGGCAACAGGAATAATACTCCAGAGTAGCCATATTCTAGAGGGTTGGGTGCCGGCGTAAATGTTACGCCAAAGAATTTAGCTGAGCTATTGACGCAAGGTTTACTGTCTACCGTAAAGATAGACACCGGCACGGCGGAGGCGTTTTTATTCTAATAGCAAACGACTTGCCCAGTGAAGTACTGCATTTTGACAATGATGCTGAATCAGTATGATGTCTTGTGCACCTGTTGAAAGGGTATAAACTAGTATTTGGTTCCTTCTACCACCCACCCGATAGTAATGAAACCCCAATTCATAACCTTGCTGACATCTTATCAGTGCTCTCTGATAGTGTTTTTCTGGGCGGTGATTTTAACCTCCCGGACATAACTTGGACTAATGACGGCGCAATAACTATCAAATCACGAATCAATACAATTTTTCGCGAAATAATGATGTTAAACAATTTAACCCAATATGTACTTGTTCCTACTGGACAACAAGGTACATTAGATCTGGTCCTTTGTAACGACCCCAACATTGTGACCAAAGTCTCAACGCAACCTGGCCTTAGTGACCACGATGTGGTCATTAAAAACTTAAACATTTCACTGGTTCCTATACAGGTGCAATTACCACGGCGAGTATTTTTATATGAGAGAGGCAACTTTGACGCCATCCAGGCAGAATTAGTATCATACTTGCCAACCTACCGGCGTCTGTCAGAGAGTAGTCATGCAGAGCATTTATGGTCCACCCTTCGGAGCAAATTATTAGTACTAGAGAAACGTGTCCCTATAAAGTTCATGTGGCAAAAGAAAAGGGATAAACCGTGGTTTAATTCTGGAGTGCGTAGACTGATAAGGAAAGCTAGAAAGGCGTACAAAAAAAGTTGCAGTGGCTTAGCTCGGCTATGCCAGGATATACGTAGCGTTAGCAAAGGTTCAGCTGATTATTCTTAGCTTTCCTGGTTGTCTCCTACGCTCAACCGCTAATTGCCAGGCAACTACTTCGGGATCCGATGAGTCAAGCTTCGCCGTTCTTCTGCACTGTTGGGCAGCATTTGCGCTCTCCTTCTCCATGGCTATACCACACTGGCAAACGCCAGTCAGAAGCGCAGCGGCTCCAGCGCTGTGTCAGACGGCGACTGCACAGCGAGCGCCCGCCGGCGCCAGTGCGTCTACCACGGCTACGACGTCACTTCTCTGGAATGCGCAGACCGGCGGCGGAGTGTGCGAGAGGTGCCGGCTCCGGTGGCTCCGGTGCTCAAGCCGTGTGACATCACTGATCCTTGCGCATGCGCAGCACGGCTCTTGATGTGCCGCGCGAAACGGGCTTGGCTAGGCCCGTGTAGCTAACGCTACAAAAATGCTGTAATAACAACACTTCTCTCAACCGCCAACACTTAAAGGATGCAAACCGGATGCTAAAACTGGGAATCGAGAAAGCAAAAGAATAATTTTTTGCCCGATTAAACACAGACCTGAAAAAAAACCTAAATCTTTCTTGAAATACATAAAAACAAGTACAACAGACGACATTTCAGTTCCCGCTCTAAAATCAAATGGCACTGCTATAACGACAGACGCGGAAAAGGTCGAAGTGTTTAATCTCTATTTTCAATCGGTGTTTTCGGAGACACCTACGACTGACGCGACCACATCACTTCCTCCCAACAGTGCCTTTGACCATTCCATGCCTGAAATAAACATCGATATACAAGGTATCAACTGTCTTTTGCAGGAATTGGACACCTCTAAATCTACGGGTCCTGATAGAATTCCTTAATATGTTCTAAAGAAATGTCACGGCATTATTGCACAATATCTCTGCATTTTGTTTCAAACCTCGTACGAGACTGGGTTGGTTCCACAGGATTGGAAACTCGCGGCTTTTAATCCTATCTTTAAATCTGCAGACAAGAAACTGGTGGAAAATTACAGGCGTATATCCCTAACTTCAGTATCCTGCAAAAATTTTGAGCATATATTGTATAGTCAATTATTTAAGTACCTTGAGTCGATTAACTTTTTTACTGCCTCACAGCATGGATTTCGTAACGGTTACTCATGCAACACACAATTATTTTAATTCCAACACTTTGTAAGCAACTCCCTTGACAAGAACGAACACGTAGATGCACTATTCCTGGACTTTAAAAAAGCGTTTGACACAGTATCTCATCACTTACTAAATATTAAGTTAACGTCTTTGAACATACATAATAAAACCCAAAACTGGATTTGTAATTATCTTAATGACCGTAAACAGTGTGTATTTCTTAATGAATGTAGTTCATCACACATAACCGTATCCTCAGGAGTGCCCCAGGGCAGCGTTCTGGGGCCACTAATATTCCTAATATATATTTATCACATAGTAGATGACATACAATCCCCCATGAAACTCTTTGCAGATGACTGTGTTCTTTACAAAAAAATATTTTCACCATCAGATGTAACAATCTTGCAGAGGGACCTTGATAAAATAGCAAATTGGTGTCTACGCTGGCGAATGAGTCTGAATATTAATAAATGTAATCACGTCCGCTTTTCAAATAAAAAATTTGAGCCTCAAACCCAGTACAATGTTGAAAACACAACAATAAAAAGAGTCTCAGAGTGCAATTACCTTGGCGTTTACTTCACACCGAAACTTAAATGGAACGTACACATTCAGCATTCAATATCTAAGGCAAGTAAAATGTTGTTTTTTATTCGTAGAAATTTTAAATCAGCGTCCAAAGATGTTAAAGAAACACTTTATTTTTTGCAGTGTAAGATCTATCCACGAATACGCCTCTATGATTTGGGACCCATATCAGGACTATTTGATTCAAGTAATAGAAAAACTTCAAAATCAGGCTGCACGCTTCGTCTCCAATATTTACAACCCGTTCGATAGTGCCACTGAAATAAAAGCATTGCTGGGCTGGGAAACGTTAATCACCAGAAGAAAAAAATTGAGACTCAAGTTCTTCCACCGTATCTTCTATAATCAAACAGGCATTGATAGCCGCAACTACCTATCGGAGCCAACTTATGTCTCGAATCGAATCGACCACTCAAAGAAGGTGCGTGAATACAGCTGTTATACTAACCGTTTTGCTTAATCATTCTTTCCACATACGGTGAAAGACTGGAATTTGTTGCCGGAAGAATGCGTTTCAGTGCCTGATAATCATGATTTTTTTTCGCGCCTGTGTTTGTGACAATGCATTACTGTCTTAACTTTGTTTAAATGTTCTATCACGCTTGAAAATGTTGACTCATTGTATGTTCCACCTTGATGTTAGTTTGCATTGTGTATTTCTGTGAATGATTTAACATATCTTTATCTAACTGCAATAATGTCTTCGAGGCGACGCAGGTATTGCGTGAATAAATAAAGAAATAAATAAAATAAAGATGCCATTTTGCGTCAATACTTGAGCGTTGGCGGAAGAAGGTATTCAGCCAATTACGCCCACCGGTGCATGTATACCCTTCAAGTCGACGGCGCGTGGATGAAACGGTGAAACAGGGAACACGTGCCATTGTGGCCTGTGCCATCGCCGCAAGCGATGGTGTCATATGATCGGCACCGGACTGGTGGAGAAGAAACGAAAACGTCATTCGATGGGAAACAGCGGATTCTCGATCTATGAAAAACGCTAGCTTAGCTCATTCCTTACCGTTAGAAATACGCTAACTTTCGGTTATTTTACATTCTAAAATTTTACTTCCAGACTTAAGTCGCAACGTTTGCCGTGATACAAAAAAATGATAGCCTGGTCACTGGTGTTTAAGTGCATGTAAATCAGCAATGATTGTTCAGATAGTTTTTTTCTTTTTTAGAATTGCTATGTGAAATATCAAAGGAGCCTATCATGAAACATAAAAGCAAATAATAATTTGCTATTTTCAGTATAACTACTGAGCGTAAAAGAAATCTGAAATATACGAAATGTGCGCCTGACTCTCCCAAATCGTGTCAGTAAGACCATACAAAAATTATTACGCACATTTATTACCATCAGTTAGGAAATTTGCAAGCGCAAGTTGGAATCAGCCAGCGCGAGACAGGGGTAATTGGAGATCGCACGGAGAGGCCTTCGTCCTGCAGTGCGCATAAATATAGGCTGATGATGATGATGATGAGTGTATGATGAGAATGGCGTGACGATGACTCTATTACGAAAGCTGTATGACAACGCTGGTGCGACGACGACGACATGACAAGAGTCGGATTACAAAGCCAGAATGACAATGATTGCACGACCACACAATGGCTTTACGACGATATTCTCACAATGGAGGTAAGGCAGCGACTGTCTGATGATGACGGGATGACAAGAGGACAAAATCACGATGAAATGACAGTGCGATTACAATACAATGACGAAGAAAGATTGACATCGATAGAACGCGCTATGATGACGACGGCGTGACGAGGACTTTGTCAATTTCTTCTTCTACTTCTTTCTGTGGTTTTACGTGCCAAAACCAGTTCTGCTTGTGAGGCACGCGTAGTGGAGGGCTCCGGATTAATTTCGACCACGCGGGGTTCTTTAACATGTACTACAACGCCAGCACACGGGTGTTTTTGCATTTCGCCGCCATCGAAATGCGGCGGCCGCAGCCGGGCTTCGATCCCGCCATCTCGTGCTCAGCAGCGCAACGCCTTAGCTGACGGAGCCACCCCTCAGGGGGGGGGGGGGGGGGGAGGGGGACTGCGTCACTACAATGGCGTGATGATGACGTCATGACGAGAGTCGGATTATAAAGCTGCAATGACAATGATGCTACGACCACGACGGCATCACTACCCCGAACACACAGCTAGTGGCCTAACCTGTTGGATAACTTGGGCCACTGGGCCCCGAATAGAAGGCGTGGCGACAACAGCATGACGAGAATCGGGTAACGAATAATATGGAATGACGACGATTGAACAACCACGACGGCATCACTATGGCGGTGTGACAACAACTGCTTGACAATGGTATACCGGCGATAGCGTGACAATGACGGCATACCAAATCTCGGATGACAAACTGCAATGGCAACGACGGCGTCACGACCACGAGCGCGAAGTTGGTGACCCAAGCTATTACACAACTTGGACCACTGGGTCAAGGTAGAAGGCATGACAACAGCGCCATGACGAGACTAAGTTATCACGAAGCTGGGATGGCATTGGTACGACTACGATGGCATCGCGACCAGGAGCACACACCTAGTGGCCCAAGCAGGTAGACAACATGGGTCACTGCGTTTGCGTAATAGGGTAGATAGGTGGATGATAGATAGGCACAAAACGGCTGAAGTAGGCAAACAATGCTAGGCGCAATAAAAAATTCACCCACGATTACAATACCCCCAAATGCGAATTTTATGCGCAGTTGTTTAGGTGTTTCTATTCGCAATATATTGTGGCTAAGAATTAGATTCTGAACGACAGCAACCTCTCGGCGGCGGCGCTGAGCCTATGCTCGGCAGCTCGTTTAGCAGCAGCGGCAAACCAAGCATTTCCACCGATTGCATTGCTCATTGTTCAGAAAGAAAGCGTGATGACGGGAAGGCGTGGCTCGAGAGGAGAAGATGCGCAGTGGGTTCGAAGCCACGCCAGCGCACTATGTCCTTATATGGTATCGGTGGACGTAGTCACCGCATGCCCGGTCACCGCCGTAGAGCATATCTCGTGGGGCACTCCGCTTTCCTCCTCACCCATTTGCTATACTTTCCTCCTCCGCTTTCCTCCTGATGTTTCCGCTGGATCCACTTCCTCCGCTTTTAAGTGCGGAGCATTTTAGGGGCCCGGGCTGTTGGCGTCTAATGTGTGATGTCGTCACGCTCAGAAAACACAAGCGCAAAACAGGGACAGAACATGCCAGTACCTGCGCAAAACTGGGTAAAATTAAGATAACTAGATTCATAATATATAAAATACACAAGTGACAACCCCGACATCCAGCTCTAGACCGTCCAGAGGGCCCACGACATCGCAATAGGACTTCGCCTCCCGGTGCCATCGTGGGCTGGGCCACCGACTTGACCTGAGGGAGCCTTCAGCTCCCCCGGGCCACAGTTTCTCAGGACCAAATAAAGTTCTTGTCACCTGCACTCATGAATTAAACAAATTAATTAACAGAAATCCGTTAAAATCGCTTCTAACACGCCCGCCTGATACCGGCGCAGCGCAATACAGGATAAAACAAGATAAACACAGGGAAAACACAAAAAAGACACCGCATATCCACGGGGTGAATGATGATGAGTGGGCGAAGCTCCGGAGGGAATCATCTGTAAACCGTGAATCTTCCGTGTAATTCGCCCAGTCTCGCCGCACTAAATCGAACGATTTACAGCTCACTTTCGGACTTTTTTCTTTAGGGGCGAAGCTCCTTAGGGTGTGGGTCTGTCCCTCCTCTGTAGTATGTAGTCGTCGTCGTCGTAGTAGGTAGCCACGTCTAGTTTTATGAAAAAAAAATTCCGAAAGTTGTGTCCGTAGCGCGGAATCGAACCAGGGACCCCTCGCTTCCGAACGCGTGGCGCTAGCCACTAGGCCACGAAGCGCACATGGACACACGCACCACGATGACAATAAATACCCAACATTAACGAAAGACTGCGCGTTTCTAACGCGTTTGTGCTAGCGCGTCGCGGCTCGTGTAAGAAGCTGGTGTAAGACGCTGTGAGAAGAGTGTACAAGACGTGATCGGGGCACACTCCGCGACGATCGGTACGACGAATCTCGCTACTCGCCTTTGTGAAGGGGGTCGGTCTGGGCCAACGCAATCACCAATGCGATTACGCAGCAGCAACTTGAGAGTGCAGATTTCATGGATAAAGTCCTCAACCGAATAAATTAAAGTTGATTTTGTATATATACACAGTTTTTCTCACGTCTTTACATGATGATCGACTGGGCGAATTACACGGAAGATTCACGGTTTACCGATGATTCCCTCCGGAGCTTCGCCCACTCATCATCATTCACCCCGTGGCTATGCTGTGATTTTTTCATAAAAGTAGACGTGGCTACCTACTACTACGACGACGACGACGACGACTACTACTACTACTTCTACTACTACTACTACTACAACTACTACTACTACTACTACTACTACTACTACTACTACAGAGGAGGGACAGACCGACACCCTAAGGAGCTTCGCCCCTAAAACAGGCGAATCACCGCTCCGCACTTCCCCAGCTTTCACGTTGAGTGGAACTGCATTACATTTGAAACGTTGCGAGGCGAAAAAGCTTATATTATTGCGATAGCAATTATATGGACACTCCAAAGCAGATTTCTGCCATCGGCGTCGCCGTCGTCGTCGCCGTCGCCGTCGCCATCGCCGTTGCCGTCGCCATCGCCGTTGCCGTGAGGTTCCGTATGACGTCAATGGAGATGAAATCGTCGCCGCGCGCCGATGATGATAAGTGGTTCTTGAGGGAAAGGGAAAGGTTGGCGCTATCTTCCGAACGCTGTATGTGCGAGTGAAAGGGCGCGAGGGACGCGCTCTTTCACGGGGAGTGAACCCACGGCGGAAAACAAACGCGCGTTCTGCGCCGTGCTTCCTTAAGGGCTGCAGAAGCAGGCGTCTCTTTCCTCCTTTACAATCACCATATATGAGAGCGAACGCGCCTTCTTCCGACGCGCTAAAGGCGGTTGGGGGGGGGGGGGGGAAGGGAGGTGACTTTTAGCTGCGGCACCAAGTGCCTATTTATATCAGAGGCTCCGGCACCAGTCAGCAACGCCGCACACATTTTGTGCTAACGCGGGCAAAACGCCGACGGCGTCGACATTAGTTCTGTGTGTTGGCGGTGCTGCTGCATGTCCAAGTTTATACCGCTGATAAAGCTACTATCATTTACTCCATATAGCTCTCTACAAATTTGCTATCGCAATTGATGCTTCGCCTTTCAGGTGAAACTGCGACCACCTTTTTTTATATTTGATTGTGAACGACAGGGTCCTCTTGGCGGCGCAACTGAGCCTCTGGTCCAACAGCTCGTTTAGCAGTAGCGGCAGACGAGGCATTTCCACCGGTTGCGTCGCTCATTACTCAGAGAGAAAGCGGGAACACGGGAACGCGTGGCTCGCGTGGATCATATTCTCTGGCGCCGGCGGTGGAGACGCGGTGGATGTAAAGGAGGGGTGGTAAATGTAAAGAAGAAACTCGCGGCATGCCTGGACGCTGATGGCACTTCGCTTTTCTCCTCACCATTTCGCCGTATTCTCCTCCTCCGCTTTCCTCCTAGCGTTCTCTTCGCTGTCGGTGTCTGTCATTCCCCGCTGCGCTCCGCGTTCTCTTTTTCATCCTGTGCTCGTTCGCTCGGTTACGCCGAGTACGCCGAGGGACTCCGACGCCGAAGGGAAGAACGGGCTCCATCTCACAAGCTGTTGTCAGCACTGTGGAAGCTACACGAATTCTTAACCAATAGGAAGCCGAATGCCCCTCGAGATGAGCTCATCCGCGCCGCGTCGTCTGCTCAGCGTCTGCTTGCCATCCTGTTAGATGCCACATGTTTGGTGGATTGACACACAAAATGGTTTGACGCCGTAACTATAATGCATGCGACAGCAGGGCTTCGCTTTACCCGTACGCTTTCCCTGCAGTTACCTTGCAGCCTTCTTAGCAAGTAGCACGGGTGAATGCCCTTAAAATGTTCACCTGTGCCACAGCGTGTGCTCGGCGTATACATGGCGCTTGATGGCTACCGTCATCCCGTACCATGCTAGAGCGGGGTAGTAAATTAAAATGCAGTGTACAATTAGGTATTTATAGCGTTCCACATCGTCAACGCATCAGCATGATGATGATGATGATTTATTGGCATCCCCTTTGAAACGGGGTGGCGACAAATAGTCACCTAGCCTGCTTGATTTAATCAGGTATACTACACATGTTCTTTATCTAGCATTTTTGTATACCCTCTCATTATCTTTCTTTTTCAAAAATTTAGCTTGTACCGCTGCCTATGATTTTAAGAGATCAGGTCGTATCCATCTTTTCCCTGATTTTTTCCACCAGTACTCTAATCGTCTCTTGCTGATCTCTACGGCTGATCTGTTTATGTTTCCTTCCACTTTAAACCCAAGCGCTTCTGGGAGTTGCACGTTACCTACGGTTCTCGCTGGGTGGATCCCGTCGCATTCCATTAGGATGTGCTGAGTGGTCTCTGGATCTTTACTGCAGCATACAGATGTCTCATCTAGTTCCGAATATTTGTTCCGATATGTTTTCGTCCTTAGGCAACCAGCTCGAGCCTCAAATAGCAAGGCACTGCCCTTTGTGTTATCGTACAGATTTTCCCTTCTAATTTCTTTCTTCTGATTCTTGTAAATCTCCATTGTCCTTTTCGTTTCCATTCTTTGCATCCAATTCACGGTCTCTATTTCTCTCAGTTTCTTTCTGATGACCCCTGGTTGTCTATTTACAGTTTTGATTATCCTGTACTTGGTTGCCAACTTCCTTGACCTCTTCCTCCATTCTGTGTCCACGCTTTTCATGTAGAGATACTTGTGCACTTTAGCCGCCCATTTATTTTCATCCATGTTCCTGAGCCTTTCTTCAAAACTAATTTTGGTTTGTGCTTCTCTGACTTCAAAAGAGGTCCAACCCATGTCTCCATGCACTGCCTCATTTGTCGTATTACCGTGTGCTCCCAAAGCCAACCGGCCTACTGATCTTTGGTTAACTTCCAAACCCGCCAATATATCTGATTTTAAGCATATAATGGCATTTGCGAATGTTAAAAATGGCACCATTACTTCTTTCCAGATTCCACGCACCACCTCATACTTATTGTGGCCCCACAGTGCTCTGTGTTTCATTAATGCTGCATTCCGCTTCCCCTTTATTTTCAGATTATCTTGGTGGTTGCTTGAGTAATTCTTTCCTTCGTTTATGTGTACGCCGAGGTACTTATATTGCTTCACTATGGGTATTACTTGCTGTTGAACAGCAGTGTTAATGCTGTGGCGCCATCTGCTAACTAGAAATCAAACCATTTTTACGGCTTGGTGCCGTGCCTGTAGTCCTAGCAGCGTGAAAACAAACAGTCGATCTCAATAATTACGACAAAACATACCTAATGATTTGACCTCAACTGGAGATGAGGGTTAGCGATGACGAATTCTGCCCCTTGTTTCTTGCTGACAGGGCAGGGAGCCAGTAAAAAGCGCGAATTCGGATCGAAGCGGGTGGTCGGCGCTGTATGGGTGCTGCCATCTTTCTATAAGTTATCGCGGTTAGGGTGGCTATTACGGTTACCGGCGGTAACTGCCACAGTAATTCTCGGTATACGACGTGCATGCGCAAATGGCCTAACGCCTCACGTATCGCTGTAGCGTATCATGCAGCGAGCAAAAGTATAACTCTCTAGTGTAGCCAATAATCAGCCAGTTACGCACGGAACTATATACCGCTGCGCAAGGATAGTGCCTGTGTAAGCCTCGTACCTTTGGCAGTGCTGACAATAGCCACAGCCTAAAGGAGGCATTGCAATAGCTTGTGAGATGGAGTATAGTAGCAGCGCTCTAAAAGTTGCCCGATAGCTTAGTGGGTACATAGCGCTCGACACGTACCTAAATGTACATTTCTTCCCTGACCTGTATTCCAAAGGCAGTGGAGGCAGTCGTGGAGACGTTTTGTTCTTCTTCAAGATCTGGTAATGACGCAGGTGGGGATAATGATATAAACTGGCAATTTTTGTGTCGTCGTCGACGATCATTGTCTTAACAATGGTCGTCGTTACGCGTTATTACATACGCCCTGGTCACACGCCCGTTCCAAGATTCCCACGCAGGCTCCATTGGTGGCTGTTCATTTGCGTGAGGCGAACGCAAGGTAACATTTATTGTATATTTTAAATGTGTATCTATTTATCCTTTTTCTGGGGACGACATTTCACCCGGCAACAACTTATTATCGCTGAGCACGAGACCCGCCGGGGTCATTCCGAACTTCCACGAATGTTATCGTTGATTCTACCTGGTGTGTATGTTCTCGCCACACCTTGTTCAATCAGATTGCATGCGCGACACGAATTGTGTAGTACTTTCTGTAAGGCACGCGGGCACCGGCAATTACCCTGGAAACTTAAATCGAGAGTCACGTATAAAGGTCGGCGCACTTGACCCACAGATTAGATTTTCGACGATCGCCGACTTGGCTGGCCGCTACCATTGTGCTTAAATGTTACTTGTTTTCCTGGGCACAAGTTTGCCCTGGCTATAAAGAGTTGAATTTGTAATTGACAGGTTTGTCACTGCATCGTTCTTCGCCGTCACAACGTGTCAACATTCATGGGCGATTCCGTTGCAAACAGAAAACAATTAGAGACATTGAACGAGGCTGCGTTGCTAATTGATATCGGCCACGCCAATAATGGCTCCTTAATATCCATAATAGCTTTGCTGTGAAACTTTGCAACTATGCCCGAGGGCGAAGCTTTGAAATTCATCTCAAGGTTTGGCATTCCGCTGTAGGCGCCCGCGAAAGCGGACGTGCAGAGAGTCACCCACAGAGGCGGTGCGGGCGCGGCACCAGGAATCTGCACGGGCTTAGACTGAAGTAAAATGGTGGGTGTTTGGCAGCGTCCCAAGGAAGGAATACATAGACACGGTCATCTCGATAAGGAAGCACTCGTCGTGGTGGCTCATTGGCTATGCAATTGCGCTGCTAAGCAGATCACTGTGGGAACAAATCCCAGATTTGATCCCGAAACGCCATTTCAAGAATCAAGAACGTTCGTACACCTCGCGTTGGGTGGACGCCGATGCTCAACGACGCCGATGCTCAACGGACGCCGATGCTCAATCCCATGTGGTTAAAAATCATCAGGAGACGCCCATACGCCTGCCCTATAATCAGATCGTGCTTTTGGCACTTCAAAGCCCAGAAATGTTATCACATAAATTTAGATTGACGTTTTCTTTCCGACACGCATGCACCGCGGTGCGGCATACAACATGGGGCGGCAACACGTTCAGTAGAAGCGTGAATGTGTGCGCGTCCAACGCTCACCAGCCGCGGATGCCACTGAGAACGCTGCCCTCACGCTGAAACTGACTATTGATTGGCAGCATGACGGTGGGCCTACTTTGCTGTGTTAGTTTTGCAGCCAAAACACTCTGTATACTAGGACACTGTCTGCCCACGTAAGCACAGACCGTTAATGCACCTCAATATCGGCATAGCGCAGTGGCAATAGCTCCGGCGCCAACACCGACGGCAAAAGCCTGTCTTAAGCATCCGTATAGCAGCGATCACGATTAAAAAAAAAAAGAAGCACAGTTCTTTCGTTCTTTGGCATTCTTTATTTTAACCAAGTCTGGGCAGCGAGTTTGGTGGCTTCAGTCCACTTCATTCGGTGTTTCCGTAGAACCACCGCCTGTGTTTCTGCTCAAAATAAAGACTGTCAGTGTTCAAAATGTTCAAGGCCACCTCTGAACGTTTCGGTTGACGCTCTTGGCATTTTCACCAAGTCACTGTCCTGCGCCCCTGTTGAAACGCGGAATGGCCAGTACCACATCCAGCTGTGAGGATTCAGGACCCACTGCAAAGTCCGTGCAGACGTTTGAATCCCGTAGGCCGGTCGCTGCCTCGTCGAACTTTCACAAATGAATCCGAGTCCTCTTCTGCCTCTCACTGGTGCGCGGGAGTCGGCAGCGTCCACAGGCACTCGTGGACCTACTTGGGGTTGTCCCGTTTGTTACGCCGAGGGGGAGGACGAGGGGGAGTTTGAGCACGTGCGCTCGGTGCGATGTCGTTGTTGACCTCACGCAGCGCCAGCAGCTTCTCGCGTTCATGAGAGAGGCCGCTTTGCAGGAGCGTATTCTCACCCTTCAAGGCACTGCGCTTGGAGTCGAGGTCCTGCACTTCCTGTTCCAGGGACTCCTTGGCGCGCCCCAATTGCCGTATCAGTGAGGTTGTCTGGCGTCGCATCTGCTTAATCAGCTGTTTATCCTCGACCTCACCAGCAGCAAGGGCCTCCTCGGCGGCGGGAAGGTGGTCCAACATTTCCTCGGAGTACAGCATGAGCGTCGATAACTCCGCTAGGGTATCTCTGTCGGCGTGCGCAATTACTGGTGTCTCTCGGCTGCCGGAGGGTACAGCTGCGGGTGTCTCGGAAGCAGCACTCACCGCAGTACTCCGAGCACGTGTAGGTGATTGCAGTCGAGGCGGCGACCTATGAGATGGCGTCGAGCGAGAACGCCCCAGCTGATTCCTCCGAGTATTCATGGTGCCGGCTCTTCCACGAGATTCGCCGAGGTCGTCCTCTTCTTTCCCAGCCACCAGTACGGTTTGATAATGTTGATATTGATGATGATGTTTTTGTCTGCATGTACCCTCTACTAGGTTATGTACAAGTGTCACTCGGCCGAAAAAAAAAACAGAAAATAAAGAAGCCTTCTCAGCAGAAAAAGAGAAAGAAAACAGCGATGTTGCTATAATTGGACGAGGTTTGAGTATAAAAGAAATCAGTACAGCCGTTGGCTAAAATGATCACTTTAATGATCACAGGCGGATGGGCAATCACCTGCCCATCCGCCTTTTTGAACAGTATAACTTCCATATTTAACCGCGAGCAAACATGTACTTAAACATCCTTTCCTTGATGTATTTATTTACTTTATGTGTATTTATTTACTTTATACTTGTTGCCCACCCCTTATGTAATACCCCCAACCCTGGGGGCCTTTAAGGTAATAAAGTGAAAGTGAAAGTGAAAGAAATAGAAATCCACTTGGAAAGAATTATTACATAACCAGAGTCCAAAAAATTGAACCGATTATAAATGCTTTCGAGCCGTCTTTAAACATCGAGCTTCGAAAGCAAAGGACGAATACAAGGGCAAGCATTTTGATTTTTTATGTAACAATAAAAATAAGCGTGCGTTGTTCAGTTATCTCCACACTAGGAAAGTACTTCCGCGTCCAACTAATATTGACTTTATAATCTTATGTAGTGATGAAATGAACCAATCATTTGAAGAAATCGCCAATAGATTAAACATTAGATTTTATTCCGTCTTGCCAAATTGTTCTAGTGTACGAGGTGCATCAGATGATTTTACAGAAGTTTCTATGTTAGAATTGGCTGAAATCGAGAAGCGACTTCCAGATTTATATCCCGGCTCAGATGGGTTAACCTGTGCTGTGATCAAAATTTTGTTTAAGGAAGCTTTAGCCGTTATAAATCACTCAATTACGTTTTCATCAATTCCGTCTGCGTGGAAAATTGCTAACATAATCCCAAATCTTAAAAATAATGGGGAAAGATATACAATAGATAGCATTCCACTAAACGCCCTAACCTCAAATTTAGCGAAATTAATTGAAAGAATCCTATATAGCCATAGGATGAAATTTGTGCAGAACGAAGGCTTGCTAAGTTCTTGCCAAATTGGATTTCGACCACCATGTTCAATCTTGCGTGCTCACGTGGACATAGAATGCAGAATAAAATTATAGAGACGACAGAGGCAGATAGGTGCTGTTGTGACGTAATACATGTACAATGCTTACGATAGTGTAGAATACGTAATTTTAATGTTTCCAAATTATCTTGTAAACAGGATGTTTGAATTTTTAAATGAAAGGGAATTTTACTGTTCTATAAAAGGCTTAAATAAAGTTCATTCTCTGTCTGTCTGTCTGTCTGTCTGTCTGTCTGTCTGTCCGTCTGTCCGTCTGTCCGTCTGTCCGTCTGTCTGTCTGTCTGTCTGTCTGTCTGTCTGTCTGTCTGTCTGTCTGTCTGTCTGTCTGTCTGTCTGTCTGTCCGTCCGTCCGTCCGTCCGTCCGTCCGTCCGTCCGTCCGTCTGTCTGTCTGTCTGTCTGTCTGTCTAAAAGGCTTTTCTTCGAGTCTACATATTCAATCATGCGGTGTTCCTCAAGGAGCTGTTACTTCGCCATTATTATTTCAAATTCTCATTAGTTCCATACGGCCGTGTAATGCGTAGGGCAAATTATCGGTGGTCATTACTGTTAGAGAATAGGTACCAAGGAAAGGGAAGTGCAGTAGAGGGAGGTAGAAAATTCGATGGGGTGATGAAATTAGGAAATTTGCAGGGAAAAGTAGGACTTAGCGCAGGACAGGGCTAATTGGCGATCACTGGGAGAGGCGTTCATGCTGCAGTGGACTTCATGCATGAGCGGCTCCAACTGCTGGTGTTGCTGCAGCTGCTGCTGATGATGATATATGCACAAATATAAATCTAATCTGTGTCTTGTCTTGTCTTGTTTCCTAAACTTTGGCGCATACCCACTACGGTGGATTGGCCAAGAAGCAGGCGGTTTCAACTATGTTTATTTATCGAATTTTACAAAAACTTAATCTTAATTTGAGATTTAATCTTAATTTTAAGATAAAGGAATTTTGTCATAAAAAAGTGAAGTAATAGGCATAATTCATAATTCTAGAAATTCAGCAACGTAATCTTTTTGTATCTCTAATGAAATTGTAAACTGCAAGAAAAGCATCCCTGTGACTGTGTCCCAGTGAAGTCGCCCCAAAGGAGAGAATGGTTGGTGAGGTTAATAATAAGCCAAGTTTTTGAAATGCAGTGTCTATTTTTGGCCATGCGCAGTGATCTACTCTTCTTTCTTTTTTCTTTTGGTATATATGTGTTCCTTTCTGAATAAAGAATTCAGTCGTCAGTCAGCGCTGGTGCGTCTCCCTTCTTGTCGTTTTTTTTTGCGCTGTTCCCCTGTCGAGTATGTACCGACTAGCCCAAGCGTCTACGGTCTTGCAATTTATGTCCTCTACATCGGGCTCTTTTCAATCATTTAACCTTTCCAATCCTCTTTTTTGTGTCACTCAAATAGTATCCTCCACTTGCCGTGCCCGAGTGCTCACCTACGCCATCAAGAATCAGTTCACCCCACCTGGCCTTGCCCTCATCGTCGGCCCGTTGCTACCGGCCTTGGGACACAGTTTTCGCTTGTGTCGCGTCCTGCGGTCCGAGGCGTGGAGGCAAATTCGTTACTTTCACGAGTGCCTCCATGTGTGTTGTGCTTCTAGTGGTTCCCGCAATGAAGGAAGCACCAGTCTCCGCCTGGAACAATGGGTTGTGGCGCAGGTCTCTGAGTTCCTATGGCAAAAGGTTCTGGCAGGACTCCCAAAAACGATTCGTAGGCAGCGTGTACACCTCTTCTCGGACTCAACACTTCCCCCGAATGTTTTGGACACCCTACGCCTTGGACCCAAGTTTTGCCTTCCCGCTAAACTTGAAGGCCCGGAAACATTGTTCATTGTGAGATCAACCGCTGCTTGAGCTAAAGATGAGGATCGTGAGCGGTGCATTTCCGACTACGTGTCCGTTTTGCCGAGAACCAATACTGTGGCAGGCAGGCGTGTGGCTCCTGTTGTTAAGTTTTAAAGTCAGCTGGGTTGCGAGTACTCCTGTCCGACAAGGAAGGTGGCTTCGCCATGTTCAATGCCGGTGACTACCGAAGAAAATCCCAAGAAGCCGTAACAGAGAATTTTTCTCGGTTCAAGGGAAAGAAACCGGAGACGCTCAAGAAGGAAGGTGTAGCGTTGTGCAGCAGGGTGGGGTTGATTGAGCTCGCAGCTTCTTTGAAGAAAAGCGAACGCCTCACCCTGAACATCTTTTTTGCTGAAAAAACTCACAAAGAAGGTTGCCCTTTTCGCGCTATTGTCTCCGAGCGAGGCACTTGGCAGCGGCTGTTGGGAAACTTTCTGCAAGAGCACCTAGGTGTACTTCCTATCGATGATGTCTCACTCATAAGGCACTTATTGACCGTCTCTGATTACTTGGCTAAGCAGCACGCTGGTTCTTTGGATTTCTTCTCGATCGACGTCAAGGACCTATATTTTTCGTTGCCCCAGGACATGATCTGCCAGGTCATTGAAGATGCCGTCGACACGTATGGTGTCTTGAGATTTCAAAACGAATGCGCCATTTCTTCAACTGACTTCCTCGAAGCCCTGAAACTATAATTATGTGCGACGGTGATCAACTTCATGGACGAACCGCACATTCAGAAATAGGGAGTTTGCATAGGCTCCTGTATTGTGCCCTTATTAAGTGATCTGGTTGTGACTAAGTTTGACCGGCATTTGCACGCGTCACTATCGTCTCTGCAGGTGTCTGCTCAGAAGGTTTTTCGTTATGTGGACGATTTTCTAATTGTTCTTGAACAAGGCCATCGCGATGCCCATACTCTATTCCAGGAAGTTTACGCCAAGTTCTGTGAAATCCTTAATGTCTACACACTAAGAAGTATCCTGAGAATAGCAGCCTTCATTTCATGGACCTCAAGCTAACGTGCAAGCAGGATCACGTTTGTTGGGAGTATGCTCCTCGCTCAAAGATGGGCTTTCTTCCGTTCAGCTCGGCCCACAGTAAGCTCATCAAGAGAGGTGTTGCCTCAGCCGCGCTGGGAAACGCTCTTCAGCGCTCCTGCTTTCACCAGGTGCACACCAGCTTCTGTTCCCAAGTGGAGGGGCTGCTCAGTGCAGGATACCCGCGTCCACTCCTCACCGGCGTCGCGGAAAAACTACTTGAAAAGTGTGCAAAACTGTCACCCGTGAAGCAGCCAGACGGCAGCAGAAGCAGGTATGCCATCATACCTTATATTTATGGCGTCTCCCACAGCATAAATAGAATCGCTCAGCGTGCAGGTGTTCGTGTAGTTTTGTCCGCGCCTAACAAGATAGGTCGACTTTGCCGTCAGGTCAACCAGGAACTATCTGAACAACCAGCTTGTAAAAAGAATCATGCCACACCATTCGTCCAGTGCAAAGCAAGCGTGGTGTACGAGGTGCCTCTTCCCTGTGGACGCTCCTACATTGGACAGACAGGTTGTTGCCTAAACGATCGCTTAAGAGAGCATGCCTATAGCCTTCGCTCCCGTACTGGCAGCAACTTGGCCTTACACAACAGTGTTTGTGATGTGTGCAGTAATCCGGGACTTGACTTTTCGCAGTGCACGATCCGCAAACGCTACCATGACGCGTGTGCACAAGAAATCTTTGAGGCTGCTGCCATTGCAAGGAATGGTGCGTCTTGTGGCCTTGTCTGAGGTAGAACTAACATATCTCATCAACCGTCATATTTCTCGGGAAATCTAAACCTAATGGGTGTCTATTTTTGCCCATGTGCAGTGATCTACCCTTCTTTTCTTTTTTTTCTTTTGGTATATATGTGTTGCTTTCTGAATAAAGAATTCAGTCACGGCTAGATCAGCTGTTATACCCCCCAGGTAAACGGGAATTACATCATGAGCGCCAATTTCTCCCCTGGTGCTTGGTAGGCCATGCTTATGAAAAAAAAAATTTTAAAAAAATACGCCTGCTGCTATGGCAACGGTTTTGCTGATGCGCGAGGGGGAGGCGGCCATCCCGCTTATCTGCGATGCGCTCGACGAATGTGCGATTTTCTCAGCAGGCGAAAAAGGAAACTAGCACGAGTTTCGTTTGCTGCTACAGTCTGCATTATTCTAACGGCTGTCATTTTCAGCCTGTTCTTTCTGTAATGGATGGATGGATGGATGTAAAACTTTAATAAAAGTTCTTTCTGTAATGACAATTTTCTTTTGCGTGTGTGGCTCGTGTACTGAATAAACGCCAGCAGTACATTTGTGTTTGCTAGAATTTTACCCTATTCCGTCATGATACGTGAGCCAGCATGCCATAGCGTGTGGCTATTGCGTTTCGGCAGGAGAATAACAGGCAGTGAAATGTGCTTTATTTTGCGATTTCATTAGCACCATTTGTACAGCAAGAGATACAATACACAAAAGAATATTGCAGACCTGAGTATCTCGCATATACAGTACAAACTGCAAATTCTACAGGCGCATATACATAAAGCTTCTTACAATTTCTGAATAAAAAAAAGTCATGTTTTTTTACTTCACATGAGGCAATCTTACCAACGCAAATTGTTTGTCGCAGCAGTTATCTGTGATTACTCATGAAACAAATATCATTAAGCGAGACCGGTTGAAAGACTGACGGCAGCACATTTACCATACCCTAACGCAGACGAGGTGGAGTTATCCGAGCGGGAGCGCTGGTCTGGAAAAAAATGAAAGTAATATAAGTTTTATGCTTACACACAACGCAATTGCAGGAACAAATTTCAGCACTCTTTTCACAATTCGTGTACGTCAACTCTTATTATATTTTATTGTAGGATTTATGCCAAAAATATGGCACAAAGATTAAACAATCCAAGTTCTTATTTTAACTGCTACTATATTGCCAATAACAGGTTTGGTAATGCTGCTTTCTCAACAGCTGTCTGAAAACACTGATCAGTTTCTTACAGCTAAATTATACTCATCACTAAATTTCCTATTCACTTGTCAATAAGGCACTGACGGATTAGATTGTTAAACCTATTTTTATACTCCTTGTCTTCCTAGTTCTGCAGAACGCCTATTACTGGAAGACGATCTTCCAAAAGTTGTAAGCCACCGGTAAACGGTCTATGAGCATTTCCTATTATAGACCAATTTGTTTTGCACAGGGAGACTTGCGGGAACATCGGAGCGCGTGGCTCGCTCATCGCCGACGTAAGCACCTTCGTACGCATGGCGCGCCAGCGCGACTTGACCCAAAGGTAAATTCGTTCGTTCTGAACAAAAACTGCTCGCCTGCTTAGTTCTCAGTTAACAACCGCGAACATCGCACATCGCATATGAATATTCGATAAAGAACAGACAAGCAGGTGTTTTCTTTTTTTTCTTTTTTTTTACGCGACACATTTCGCGGGGCACGTAAAATGCACCCGGCACCGTAGCGGGAAGGCGAAGGAAACGGCGCTTGCAGTGCTTAATTCCTGCACTAGCGCAGTGCACCTTCAATTGGTCTCCGTACCTTGTGATGCTCTAGGTGACTTTCAGTGTCTAACCAAGAACAGGCAAGTCTCTAACTTCATTCCTTTGTCCGTGCAGCAAGCATTCAAGGATCTTCAGCAAAGTTATCAGTTTATTCCATTAAGCGAACAGCAGTCGTCGAGATGTAACGAAACGCAATTTCCGCCAGCGGTTCAGCTAGCACTCACTCGTCTCATAAGCTGCTGTGGATAGGTAACTTCAATGTATTTACACACCCCGAGAAATATACCACGTACGGAATACCCTTCATTTCGTCTTACAGCCGTTTTGATAAGGTTAGCGGCTATTCGCTATAGCAACTGCATAAAAAGCGTGCTTGCCTTTCATTCTCTTGGAAGCGGAAAAAAGTTGCCCTGCTGTCCCTTCCTATGCTCGTCAACCATATAGAGCCGCATGGAAACGTCTTGTGGCCTTTCTTCTGTTTTAGTACATCGCTGGAGCCACCGGCCGATGCAGAAACAAAATGTTGCAGCGCACAATAGAAGGCAAAGGCGTGCACGTGTGCAGAGGTGCAGAGAGCGGCAGGAGCAGACGGACGGAATGGCAGCCGAAGCGATAAGAGCGAAAGCGCCGCCCGTTGGCGCAGCATGTGAAGCGACTAAATAAAGATGTAGCATGATAAAAAAAGAAAATAGCCAACAACGCATTTTATTTCTACATATAATTGCATGACTTTGCGTTATTGCTATGTAGGTTGAAAAGATAGAGCCACATATGAAAAAATTACTCAATTTTCCTTTGGCTACCAGTGCCATGGCGACGCTTTATTGCCGATACCGAAACTAGCCCGACTGTCCACCGCCTGCTTCAGTCGTCAGTCAGCACTGGTGTGTTTCTCCCTTCTTGTCTTCTTGTCGGGTTTTTTTTTGCACTGTTCCCCTATCGAGCACAAATATAATATATCCTCGACATACCGACTGACCCCGCAGCAGCCAGCGGCCACGGAAGACCCGGCATTGTAGAGAAAGATGTCTTGGCTTTATTATATGGGAGCAGATACGATTGCAATCTTGCTTTGTACAAAAATCTCGCGCCTATTCACATTTCCCAAGTATGTTAAGCGTGCATGCAGAAATAAACAGGCAGCGGCGCATTCTGAATTTAGATTGGCAGCAGACGTTAGCAGCCTCTAGGCCACTTCACGTATGCAGAGCAGTTAACGTAATCCCAAGCAATGACGCACATGAACAACGCAGCCATATAGGTGTAAAAGTCAGTGTGAGGGAGCATGGGTTTCAGATTTATGCCATCGCACGAATGAAGGGACCCTTCGCGTTCACCTTGACATGAAACATGTTTTTACAAGCGATGATCGCCTGTGTGAATCTTTAGCCTGAGCCGTTCTTGTCTGATGATGATGATCCTTCACCATGGCTCGCACCCACTGAGGGGGATAGGCCAAGAATCGGGCGGCAGTAGGTAGCTAAAAAAAAAATTCTTTTTGACAATGAGATACGCAAAGTAAAGAAGGCACAATCAAAAACAAAGAAAAATTTTGTATACCTAGAGTATTGTGCCAACGAGCAGTCAGACTAACCGAAAGGTGAAAAATATAGTTATTATCAAGGTCAGAAAAAATACAATGTTACTAACGAATTTGGAGAAACAAATTTCAGTGAAATGAATACTGATCTGATAGGTAGAATAAGGTTACTATAATTAACAGGGTAATCGTCTTGTTTCTGTTAAAAATTGAAAGACTGCGCAACAAACGTCTCTGTGACAATAGCCGAGGGAGGAGGCCCCAAATGATAATAATACTGGTGTACTTAATCTTAATCCAATTTTGCAGAGTGGAGCTTCGAGTAATTTCGTTCGCTGGTTTGAATAACGTCGGCATGATAAAAAGTAGTGGTCTATTGTTTCAATTTCCTTACAATTTTGGCACAGAGGGGACATCGTCAGACCAGCTCTGTGTAAATAGAAATTCAATTCCGGGATGCGACAGCGTAATTTGGAGAATGTAACTTCTAACTGCCGAGAAGGACACCACTGATTATTCCAGCCAAAACCGAGATGCTGAAAGTCTGTAGATGGGATCAGCGATAATTTGATTAAGTCATTTCGTAGGCTAAACGTTCTGAATCTCGATGCAGTGACGTAAGCTGTATCCGGTAAAATATGAAGCACAGGTCCATTTAAAGATGTTCTGGCTAATAAATCTGCCATTTCGTTTATGTATAAACCGCAGTGTCCAAGAACCCAGAGTAAATTAATTTTTTGTAACGTTGTAGGGATTAAATTTTGAAACACATTTAAGATAGTTGAATTCGTTGCCGAGGAAAGCGACACACATACCGACCGAGAGTCTGTTACTACGACAGCTGATAATTGATTCGGGGGTAGTTTGCGCAGTGCTAAAACAATCGCCAATAATTCTGCTATGAAAATAGTCGTGTAATCCGGAAGGCGAATAGAAAAGGACCAACTAAGAGAAGGAGAAAAGATGCCTACGCCAGCCTTTTCGTTTAACATTGAAGCGTCCGTGGCTATTATATTGTTTGTTTCCTGGTGAGAGAGGTAATCTTGTAATTGGTCATTTAAATATTGGAATGGCATTAGTTTAGCATTCGAGGGGAAGATATCGTCAAATTCAATTTGGAGGATTTTCTTGGATTGACTTATTGGGTGAATACATTGAATTTGTACATTCAGTGGTGATAGCTGTGCCTGTACGAATACGATCTGAGGGGTGTGCAGTCGCGACCAATGAGTATTAAAAAACGTACTTGGTTCATTAATGAAAACATACATTGATCTTCTTTGGGGAGAATCGTAAAACTTTAGGTACGTTTGGACAGTAAGGATTTGGAATCTACTAATTAAACATGGTAGTCGCGCTTCCATATACAGAACGTTGTTTGCAACAAACTTAGGGAGTCCAAGGCACAAACGCAGAGCTTCCTTTTCTAATAGTACCAAAGGTTTAATTTTATAAGCTGGACACCCAGAAAATAAGACACAGCCAAATTCCATGATTGGTCGGACATACATTTTATATATCATAATTAATGTGTTTCTTCGCAGCCCGTATCGTCGGTTACTGATTTTACGCAACCATCCTACAGCCCGAGTTGCCTTAAACGCGACGTTATCAATGTGGCTTTTCCAGTTTAGTGTTCCATCATATGTAATTCCCAGATATTTAAGAGAATCCACCTGAGGAATGAACTCTTGACGATACATCAGTGAAATGTGAACGGGAACATCTAAAGGAAAGAGAAGGAGTGCACTTTTACTAACGTTCAGAGACATATGTATGGTTTCAATCCAAGTTTCAAGCATAGATAAGTAATTTTGTAACATTTGATAAAGTGAATGTAGATCAGCATTCGATGCAAAAAAAAGCGATGTCATCAGCATAAACGTACACATGAATGTCCTGGAGCAGCGGGATGGAGCTTAAAAATATATTAAATAAAACAGGAGATAATACTGATCCTTGTGGTACTCCCCTCTGTTGCTTATACCTAGACGATGAACATCCGTTTTGAAAACAGTAGAACTCTCTTTCCCTTAAAAATTCTGACAACCACGCCGTGATGTATTTCGGAAACCTGTAATTCTCTAATTGCTTTATCAGTATGCTATGTTCCACGGAATCATAAGCTTTTGCTAGATCCAGGGTCACTAATGCTGAATATTCTCTTCGGCGACGAGCAAGTTTTATGCGACTCTCTAAATCTACGTGCGCACACCAAATCGAGCACCCTGATCTAAAACCAATTTGACAGGGGCTAAGTATTAAGTTTTCAGAAATGTAGGTCGTAATTCGACAATTTAAAATTCGTTCAATTAGTTTAACTAAGTTTGATGTTAGGGAAATTGGTCTAATATTATCTAAATCATATCGACCTCCCTGTTTTTTAAGTATCGGAATTACCTTAGCAAGTTTCCATTCTGAAGGTACCCACGCATTTTTTAAAGAGTAATTTACCATATTCAAAATTTCTTCTGGGGACAATTCATACAGAATTTTTATCACGGCTGTGGTAACTCCATCTGGTCCTGGCGCTGAAGAAGGCAGATAGCGAACAACATCCGCCAGTTCTTGTGTTGTGACTTCCCTAAATTCCTCTAGTGGTAACGGTTTCACTATGTACGGTGGAATGATTGAAGTGAACCTATCTTTCAGTCCTTTTCCAATATTTTCTAATAATTCGGATAATTCACGTGGCGAAAGCACGGAAGAGTCAATATTTGCTGGAACTGGAATCATTTTTCGAGAGCGTAAAAACCTAAAAAGGGCTTTTTTGTTTTTTGATTTAGACAGATGATTGTATTTATTCATATCATACTCCTCTTTGGCTTTACCTATCGTACGCTTGAATGTTGCAGCAACAAATTGGTAATCACTCCAATTCTTTGGACATTGATTACAAAGAAGTTGCTTCCAGGCAGCTTTTCGTTTTCGGTGGGCCCTCGCGCAATCTGAATTCCACCACGGACTTAATGGTTTACCTGTGTTGCAGGTTAAATTAACTGTTGCATTCTTCGCGGAACGCTTTAAAACTGCACAGAGGCTCAGAGCCCTAATATCCTCTTGCATAGCCGTACGTGAAAGCATCGTAGACTTCAAGTCTTTTTGAAGTTTGTTATAGTTTATAAATGAGTTATTTTTCCTTCTAAGAGAAATCACAGGGAAATCAATTTGAAAAATAATTGGGAGGTGGTCGCTGTTCGTAGCACAGTCTATAGTATTCCACGATGATATAGCTAAAGATGAGCTGGAGAAAGTGAGATCTATAGCCGATTGAGACTGTCCGCGAAGAAACGTAATAACTTTTGAATTTAGACAAGATAGATTATTATCAAGAGTCCATTCCCACAGGCGTTTTCCTTCTGAATCAGTTTTAAAACCCCAAGATACATGGTGTGAATTAAAGTCACCAGCGAATACTATGTCTTTTCTGCAGGAAGCTAATACGGTGTCTAGAGAAAATGTATCCTGCACTCCTGCTGGGAAATATAAATTAACTAAGGTAAAAGGGGAGCAGTCTGGGAGTGAAATGTCTAATGCTAAAATTTCACATTCGGTAGACATTCTTTGAAACGATATCGTTGCTTTGTGACTAAATTTATTTGAAACCAAGAAAGCAACGCCACCACCTCTGGCAGGCCGATCCAAACGAAACATTCGATAATATTTTAGAGAATATTTTTGACCATTTGAAAGCCAGGTTTCTTGTAAGATAATGATGTCTGGAGAAAATTAAGAAGAAATATACGATAGATCTGTAGTAGCAGAAACAATTGAACGACAATTCCACTGCAAGATTTTTAGAGACCCTATGGTGAAGATAGAACGGTAGCGGAAACCGCCTGATCCAAAATAGTCTCTTTCAAAAAGTCCTTCTTGGAAAGGTTCACTTTTTCATATTTTTGAGTTTTTGACTTTGAAGAAATTTTGTGGGGAGGAGATCGTGTGCGTTTTAGACTTTTGTGTTCCATGTCTACATCCTGGTAGTCTTCATACTCTTCCGTTAGGGGTTCCGGTTCCGTCCGTTCTACTTGAGTAGAAGGTCCTGCGCAAGGGGAGTCAGCTGACGAGTTTGATGACAATGTTTGTTTTTGAGTTATGTTTAGTACATTTGCAACCTGGTATGCAGGAGATTGGGTAGAGGCTGCAACAATGACCTGCGCCATCTGGCTAGTCATCATTTGTGTCAAGGACTCAAAAAGAGTTGTTGCAAGTCGTTCCATTGCCTTTTCCATAGCTTTCTCTACTGCCTCTGCTATGGCCTTGGATAGAGAAACATCCATACTAGCGGTGTGACGAGCTGTTACGCCTGCGTAGCCCTGGGATCTTCCCTGAACTTCTGTAACTGCTTCCCTACGTGAGCAACGCCTGCGTTCCACCACTTCTAGTATTCTTAATTCTCGTTCCTTTGCAGAACAGTTTGAATAGTCTGCAGGGTGTGCTTCATTGCATAGGCAGCAGTTTTCTTCCTGCGACTTACATTCTGTGCTGTCGTGATTCTCTCCACATAGGCGGCATCGAGTAACCGATCTGCATCCTTTTATAGTGTGTCCGTAGCGCCAACATTTCAAGCACTGTAGTGGTCTTGGGGAAAGTGGCTCTACTCTGTATATCAGGGGCCATGCCTTGATTTCAGTTGGACGAACTGTTCCCGCGAACGTAACAATCACCGACTCCGTAGGTGACTTCCTGTTCTCAATAATTCGGCTACACCGGTATACGGATACAGCTCCAGCAACTGAAAATAAGTCTAGCACTTCTGAGGGGTCCAGGCTCGCGTCGACCCCACGAACTAAGCCTTTCGAGCATGCAAGGTGTGGTGGAATAAACGGGCTCACCGGATTCGATGCGAATTCAGAACAGTTTAGAAGGTCTCGAACGCACTCCTGATCCGATGAGCAGCAAAGAATACCACCGCGACCAAACTGGCGGACCTCGGTGATCTTTTGGAACTGGGAGGAGGCCTTTCGAAGCTCCACCTGAATCGCTTTCGGATTCTTCATCTGAATCGATCCCCCATTTGTAGGCACAAGAGCCACAGGGACACTTTTGTTGCCACTGCGTAAAAAAGAGTCTATTGGCCACTCTCGGGAAGGGATTGAGGCTAGCCAAGGGGAATGCCCTTGACCGGGGGAAGAAAGAGACATCAGGTTAGTCTGACTTTACACTCGCGACACAATAATCCTAAAGGTGAAGAAAAAAGATCAATAAATGAATCAAAAGAACAATCGAGACGTTAAAAGAGCAATAGATAACCGCCGCCCGATACTTGACCACACCCGAGACAGGACAGCAGACGAAGACAGCAGGCGAGCGGCGAGCAGCGGCGAGCAGCCAGAAAGCCGAATGCCTTCGTCCTTGTCTGTTCGCAGAAACTATCATCATCAGCAGAAGCTCGAACGTCGTCGTCTTCTTCTACAGTTGGAACGTTGTCGCACCTAGGCGCAACCGCGCGAACGCGCTCGTGCCATTGCTCCCGCGTTCGTCGTTGTCTTCTTTCACAGCCGGCTGCGTTGCCGCTCATCATTCCAGCGCAGAATTTCACTTCTGTTCTGTCATCGTAATGGGGAGGCCACGTTTAAGGGAGTAGGAGCCATTGTTTAAGCACGTACGAGCCATTGATTGTCTTACGTGATGGACAGATTTAATTTTGAAGCAATTTGAATTTGAACAATCGCAAGCGGCAGTGGTGGGCGGATGCTGCTAACCACGCCACCGAGCAAACTCGAGGCATCGAACGCCAGTGTTTGTACTTCGACAACAACCAGTCCCTGATCAGTGTGATCCGCTCCGAAGAACAGCGACACAATGCCTTGGAAGGGTTGAATGAACATTACGGTATACTAGTGAAGAAAACCTTGGTGAACTTAGATTTCGCGGTACGTGCAAGGAATCTTTAATCAAGGAAAAACGGCCTGCGTTTAGCACTGTGAGCGAGTATGCATACCCTCCTTTTGTTGTGATGGTTCATCTTCACAGAGTAGAAGGCCGACGAATATTTTTAGGGGCGAAGCTCCTTATAGCGGCACCCGTTCATCGCCGTCGTAGTAGATAGCCACGTCTAGTTTTATGAATTGCTCAATAGATGGCGTTGTGTGTCCGTATTAAGAAATCCGTATTAGGAAATTAAACAAGCTATAGAAGAGCGTAAAGAGGCATCTAGGGTTCATCGAGAAGCCAAAAAGTTGGGATTACAAGAAGAAGAGGTGCTCCTGAGATGGAATACATACCGAGAAAAGAAAAGGGTTGCGAGTGAGCTCGTGCAAGAGAAAATTAAATGCGCAAGTGAACGTTGGGTGCATAACATTCACAAAAGAGACAAAGGCGCCCCAAAAAATTCTGGACCCATATACAC